>NC_031770.1:12752237-12762266 GCF_001522545.3 Parus major | reverse complement strand
CTAATGGAAAATCAAACACATTTTACCATTCATAACAATAACTTCTGTGGAAGGATGATGTCAGCCTACTGATGAAAATGAGAGATGGTGTGTTATGAAAAAAAATATAATAAGGACAAGGAAGTGGGAATTAAAAGCAGACATATTAATATGAAAGGCACAATTTTCAGCAGAAAGATTAATTACCATTATAACATATTACTAAACAGAGTGTCAAGGTCTCTAGCTCTGAGTTGGACCAAGATTGCTGTTTTCCTGGAAGATTTGCTGCTGTGTGTATTTCTGGGAGTCACTGGGAGGGGCTGACAGACACCACAGGGCCTGGAAGGATGCTGGCCTGGGACAGGTGGGGTGAGAAGAAATGGGGACAGATATTAGAGCTCAGCAGGGGGACAGGGACACAGCACAGAGATGCTGAGCCCCAGGAAACACAGAATGGAAACTGCTGTGCTGACCCTTGTAGGGCAGACAGGCCCCCCTTTCACAGCCATGAAGAATTCCCTTCCCATGGGAAGGGGAGGAGAACTGCTGCACCCTGCCTGGGATTCTGCTTTGCCATGTTGTCTTGCTATAAGACAAGTTAAGGGGGTGGACACTACAAAATGAGTCAGCTCCCCTTCAGTTTTATCTAATCCCTTTCCACCACTGAGCCACCAATGTGAGTAGATACAAGTGAAAAAAATAGCGGTTTACTAAAAAAAAACCACAAAACCCCAAAATAACAGCAGGCAAGTAAAAGAACAGAAATAGTCACTAGTTACAAAGTAGTTGCTGAAATCTCCCAGACTCCCTGGGAACAAAGAGAAACTCAAAATGATGGAGAAATGATGTGTTCCTCCAAGCACATGATAAACTTATCAAAAAATTCTGGTCCTTTGACAGATTTCTTAAACCAAATAAGCTATTACCATATATTATTTTCTTTTTCTTTTTATAGAAACTTTGATATTGAATTTCTTGATATAACTTTCAAACATTAGACTCTGTTGAACTTGTAGGTTCCTGAAAGCTGATGACTGACATCAGTGATGAAAGATGGTAAATAGTGAAATTATAATTCATAAATGTAATGCTACATGTAGGAGATGCTAAAAAAAAATTAATGTGGCTCCTAATTAACTTTCAGTAGCAAAGAATAAGATAGTTAATAAAAAGTTTTAACAGAAATTAATTTGTCTTTTTTTCTTCAGAATTAATGGTGAAAATCAATTATTTTTGCAGAAAAATGCAAGATTCGTGTTTTTATTATATCATTACAGGTCTGATAACACCAAAGAAACAATTAAGAATAGGACAGCAGATCTAAACCAGCATTTTTTTTATTAGCTTTGTTAGAATAGAAATAGAATGAGCAGCAGCACTGCAGAAGAACCCAATGTTTAACCAGTCTGTTGTTGTGTCACGGAGCAGAGATTCAATTCCAAATAGAGGATATAAGTACCTTATTACCTATTACCTTAGCTAAACATCTGTTTGCAGCAATCTGCCTGGGAAAGGTAGCATTTGAGAAAAGGTTATAAGGTGTTTCACAGATTAAAAAAAACCACCAAAAACCAAATAAAACAAACAAAAATTATTTCTCGGTAGAACAGTAAGCATTGTCATAAAATAATTTATCTAGTTCCAATGCCAGCATTAAGTGTGAGTCTGTAAATGGCAGTACATAACCTATACAAGGGATAAGAAAGTATTAGAGCTCTTTTTGGGGGACCATTCAGACTTTGGCTATCATCAGCCTGTCAATGAAGTTCACATCCTTACCCACCTCCTGTCCATCCTGTGCAGCCAGTGGGCTTTGTTAGGGAACAGAAATCACAGCAAGGAATAGACAAACAAAAAACACTACCATGTGTTAAAACCAGTTTAGAAATTCTGTTAATTTCATCAATCATCTCTGGGGGTTATATCCAAGATAGCTTTCCTTAGATAAAACCATGCTAACAGGTCATCAAAGCTACAGGCTGAAATTTCCCCTTAATTTGGCAAGCTTCAGCTGATACTCCTGACTGCTGGAAGAAAATGAATAAGTCAAGTTTTATAGACAGACTTTTGTTTGCTCTTTAAGAAAATTCACACACAGAGTTTAGTTTCAGTCTACTTATTTCAATATCTTCTTGTCTTGCTTGTCTTATTTTCAAGGGTTGGCATCCAAGAGCTGTCATGCTGCTTCTTAATAATTTTGACATCTGGTCAGGTCATTTTTCAGAATTAAATGACACTCAGCTTTCACCCTAGAAAAATAAATGCTGAAACCTTCCTTTCATGTATGGCAAAAGCATTTCCATATCAAGCTCACCACTCTTCCTGCTGAACTGAATTGCAATGTGACTGTGCAATGCATCACAACATGCAACCCACACCAGAAAAGATGCCGCTCTCAAGAAAGTTAGATATGCACTATATGAAATAGAAAAATAAATCATGTGGCTTCTGTATGAATTTTTGGAGCAAAATCCTGACCCATATTTCTTGAGGATAGAAAATCTGAATGCTGCTGAACATGTGCGCTTGGTCTTTTTTCTAACACAACCATGTAGACATTTGCAAGTAATTTGATGAGCAGATTGATTTGGCCAAAAATTATCCTCATGAATCACAAATGAGGATGGAACCACCACACCTTTACAAGCTGTGTCTGCTACTAGTGCCTGAGCCAGCTTATAGATTTAGCTTATAGACCCTGGTCATAAAATTTGATTCACTTGTGGCAGCCATGTAATCACTCAGTTTGGGCTGATGTGGTCACATTTCTGTGCTAATACCATCCTTTCAAAGAAACAATTAGCAATGCATTTATTTATCACCTTAAGATATTCCAAAAAGAAACTTGGATGTATATTTTAACATGAATCCTCTCAGTATTTCTGTCCAGGGAGCACTTTGGGACCCTCCAAAGTGCTGCCATTCAAACCAGTCAGTATCCTTGCAGTGTGAGCTGCTATTCATCGCGAGAAAACATCTGCAATCTATTCTTGTAGAATTAGCATGCATTTGTAATGCTGTAGATACTTTTATTTCTGAGTCATTTCTATGCTAATGCTGGAGGCAGAGAGACCAAACTCCTCGCTGCTCACTTTCTCCCTGTGACTGAGGCTTCTCCTCCAGCTCAGCTGAGCAGGGGGACAGCACAAGGGAGGTAACGTGGCTGGGCCTTTTTCAGCATGAAAAAACATCCCCAGAGCATTGTGGAGCCCTGACCTCCTAACCCAGGGCCACGTTGCTCCTTGACAGTCAGGTCACCACTGAGGCACTTGGCATCTTGACAACATGCTTATGAATAAACCACTTTCTTGCACTTTTGGGAGGTGGAAAGGGAGAGGGAGTCTTTTTTAAAGGAAGAAAGAACATTTCTTTTTTTCAGGTTTGATCTGTTTCTAAAAGAAAAAAAATTAGCCTATTATAAAACTATTCAAATCCCAGTTTTCTTTCTTAAATGGTAATTACAATCAGTGTAATTCATACTATTATTTGCACTGTGTGACATTAAGTTAAATTCTTTTTCAGTTAATTTATTGTTTGCTACTGATCTCTAGTGCCCTTCAGACACTCTTGAAAATAATTATTTAGGTCTCTATTAAAATATTTTGATGAATAAAACCACTGAAGTACCAGCTCATGACCACCAGCTATATTTTAAGCAGAAACAGGCTTGGGGCTTCAGGGTTTTGTTATTTTTAACATGACTGGAAGAAACTGGAACAAAGCTAATGGTGAACAAGATTTCTAATGTTCTCTAATCTTGTGAGTCAAAATAACACTGACTACATTACGTTACACATAGGCACTGTTTTGGAATGCTCTTGTCTGATTGCTGTATTAAATTCTGGAAAAACTAGATTAATAGAATCACACAAAGGTGTTAGTTCATATCTCTGCCAATGCAGTGTGGTTTTTAAGTCCTTAAGTCCCACATTGATTGCTGTAAAACAAAGTGAGGTTGTGTATATTTTGCAGTGTAAAAGATATAGCTCTTGTGCTGACTTCCTTCCAAGCATAGGAATTCTGGTGCCATCAAATTCATGAACAGAATTGTATTAATTTTGATAAATTAGAGCCTGAGATGAGAAAAGATCAATTATTCTTGTTGGGACATCTATCTAGAAGAGGGGGAAAAATAAAGAAAGAAAAAAAATTAAAGGTTGACTTATTTGGGATTTAAAATGGATGGAATCAATTGGAAAATATTTTAAATTGGAATTAGAGTACCCACAATCCTTGTTAAGTATATCATATCTCAAATATCAGTCATGAAAAATAGTTACTTATAGTGGCAAGCTTTTGAAAACAGTTGTGGAAAAAATCAGTTATACCAATCAAAAGTCAGAAATTGCAGATAATCAATAATACAGCAGCTAGTTTTATCTTGGTGATTTTTTCTCATCTGTGTTCAGGCTGCTGCTGATAACCATTCTCACCCCCTGCTCTGAATTGCAGGAGATCAGAGAGTTAATGACATTACCAACATAAGTTGCATTGCAGAATTTCTGTTTCCCAGCATGTCAGCTGTACTCAGCCATCTCCACGTCCCAGCTTAAGCTGTGCCTGTAACAATATACAGATTGAAAAGGAGAAGATTTAATCATAGCAAAATTTCAAAACCAGAAGTTGCCTGCTTATTTATCTGAGTGTTTCTGAACTGCATTCTAGATCAGTGTGTTAAAGATGAACAGGAACACATTTTGCTATGACAGGATCAACTGAAATAAGGAAATCGAGAGAATGGGATTTTATTTGCCCTAATTTTCCTGAAATCTAACAAAAGTGTGCTTTATGTAACTGAAATCTGCATGTGAATGTCTATGTATTTCCATAAAATTAACACCTTCCTTGTTAACTTACTGTTTACAGAAATGGTTGTGTACTTATGTAGGACAAAGTCAGTAGTTTAATTTTATGTTTTCTTCTGTGTTGCAAGAAAGGCTTGAAGAAACTGGCCTGTTCTTAAGGATGCACATCCACAGTGCATTGTCAAATATCATATTGTGACTAATGGTCCATTTTGCATCTTAAATATTTTTAATTTGTATTTGTTTTGTGCTTTGTGAAGTTAGGTTTCTGAGTGGGCACTTCAGAGTAAATATAAGCCTGTATGCTTCAGTGATGTTCAAGAGGTTTGGTGTTTTTTTTTTCTCCACAAATCCCCTCCCACTGCCTCCCTGCCATCCCCTCAGAGCCTGAGCTGCTCTTGAAAGAGACTCCCTGAGTCATTTAACACCCTCCTTTGAGAAGGCTCAGCCTCTATCACCTTATACATGTGAAACAGCACCAAGATACCCTCCTCCAGATGCACTCTACACAGGCAGCCTCAGGAACTTAATCTCCTGCTTCTGGGAATCTCAGAAAATGACTCACCTATTTCTTCACCCCTTCTTTTTGTCTCTCTTGCTCTTCATTTGCTTTTCACCCAGCAATGAGTTCATCGGGGAAATGCTCACAAGTCAAGCAGCACACAAGGCTGCAAAAAACACCCCCTGGGCTTGACAGGCCCTTCAGGTCAAGAAGTCCCACTCTGGAAAAGCAGCAGGAGACCATACATCACAACAACTCCATTGCAGAGGCAGGCAATCAATGGAAACACAATAATATCGATAAAATATGTACGAAGCCTATGATGCTCTCTCTTCTGGGGCTGCAGCATTGATGAGATGTCACTGACGAACCACCAGGAGTTGCCACAAAGCTCTGACACATTGATTTTCTGAAGCTGGGGTCTCCAGTTGTATTTCTAATAAAACAAAAGGTCTAGGGATTGTTCCTGCGTACCTGGGAGCTGTTGGCTATGGAATCAAGCAGCTCAGAGACTGTGCTGTTTCATTTTGGCCCTGCAAACTACCTAAAGCTCTTGTAAAATAAGAGCTCATTAGGAGCAAAATTGTCAGTAAAGGTATTTTCTGCAGTTTACAAGCCAAAATGCTTATTTCTAAAAGATGGGGGGAAGAACAGGGGAAAATGACCTAAAAATATGTGGCCGTGTTTTCCCCATTGCAAAGAGTTGCTTAATAGAAAACTGGGTGTAGGATTTAATCCCTCTCTGATGTGCAGCTTCACCTCACATTTTAAGGTGTAAGATTTCAGAATGCAATTTTATTTTCTTTCTGAAAGATTTCCAGATTCACTGGAGACAAACCAACTTGCCTATATATTGAAAGATTTAAAAGTTGGATTCCTAACTAGACACAACTTCTTCAACGCTCTAGTTGTGAATGAAAGAAATGCAATTAGGATGTGAAAGTTAAAAATGGAATATAGCAGTGTAGGGATTTGACACCCTTGTCTGTGCTCTGTGATGATATCTCTGCTGCTTTGGCAGAGTTGACTCGACTTCATTTCAGTGACATTCTGTTTGAAAATATCCTGTCTAGCCATCTCCTTGTGTCATGAGGTTAGCTCCTCAGCTCCTAAGGAGAGCAGAGACATTCTGAGCATCTCTAACACTTGGATTGTGCCACATGGGCAGAATAAAAAAGGGACTAAGGAAATCAGACTATCACTCTGTTTCTTCAGAGGTATGATTTTACACACACACACACACACACACACATATATATATATTTATATTCAGGTTTATTTTTTAAATGGAGCAGCCTCCAGAAGGTAGCTGAGAATGAAAATGCAGCTGAAAAAACAGCTGCCTGAATTAGGAAGGGTCAAAAGACAGAGAAACTCTCATGCAGGTCAACTTGAGACAGGCAATAAAATGGAGCGAACAAGTTCTCTTAGTCTTGTTCTTTTGGGAGACAAAACTCTTTGCCCTGTCAGAAAGTGGGGAAGAACCTTCTTCCAATCAAAGTCATCCAGCCTCAATTTCCTTAGTCCAGGTTAGTAGCATGCCCTTGAGACAGTATTGGCCTAGTGCTCTATTTTAATAAAATTTCACAGGCTCAAAACAATATTCCATGATCACTCCTGTGACACCAGTAAAGTCTTAACTTGCTGAGCATAAATACATCCTCAGCAGCCCTTTGATGGAAGTAGATCTGAGACTCTGGAGCTGCAGGAAGATCCAGTACTGCAGGGACCCATACTTCCAACTAGCAGTGCAAGATTTGTATCAGGCTCAAGGCAGAAAACCAGATACCTTCTTTTTGAGAAAAAAAAAAAAATAAAAGAGTTTTTATCAAATGGGTCCTTGTTTTTAAGCAGATTTTTATTTTTCTGGTAATTTCAGTATGTCCTATTAGTAAAAAACATTGGTTGAAAGAAATGGAAACTTGAAGGAGCCAGAGAAATACTGAATGACAGTGGTATGCTCAAAGAACTTTCTTTCAAAGGAAACTCATAAAATATGTATCCCAGCTGTTCTTTATTTTCTGAACAGGCTTTCTGGTATAATGAAACTTCATCCAGAAAGAAACTTGCTCATCCATGTGGTGGTTCTGTCAAAAAAAGGGGAAATGCAAATAATGGGAAAAGAAGATCAACTTAATCCATTTCAGCTTAACTGTGCAGGTGAACTCGGGAGGAAATTATATTAAACTGAAATCTGTGAAATTTTTGTCTCTTTAAAATGCTCCCTTAGACAGCAAATATTTGCTGAAGATTACCCTGTGTTGTTGATGCTGCTAATTAACAAACAAAACATTCGGGTCGTGCCACCACATCTGGCCATTCTATCTGCTGAAAATATAAATAACCATGCTGCTGTCGCCAGTCCTAATGACATTTAGTGTCATGTGACCCCTGTTAAATGCTGTAGGGCACAGCAGCACCTTCCCCTGCAAGCAGCAGGCAAAGCCAGCCTGTCACTCAGGGACTGCTTGTCCTGGTGGCTCTGGGTTTGCAGAGTGTGCCAGATTTAGTCATGTGTACGAGCATCACCTCCCTGGCAGCCACGGGGAGGTATTCAGGGCAATTAGAATGGTAATCAAGAATTGACATCACCTCCTGCTCAGCCCATGTTATTCAATATAAAAATAAGCTCAATTAGTTCTGCATTCAGGGTTTGGGTTCACATTAAGTTGTGGAAGCGGCAATTAATTTGGACTTCTTATTTTGGTAGGTTATAAGGAAAAAAAAAAAGAGAAGAGAAGCATTTGGGTTGTTTTCACTTTTAATAAGAGCACAATTTACTCTTAAGGTCAGAAGTGTGACATATGTTCTGTCTTGTGTTACAAAAATAATGATGTATCGGGTCATCTGAGATATACAGGGCTGAGGGGAAATAAGCAGAAAGCAAGACAGAGAGACAGCTCCTGGCTTGCTGTTGACATGATTCTCTTTCTGTGCAGCCGTCATTAAAATGCCAGACTGCTAAATACCTCAGAAAATAAAACCCTGCACTAAAAAGAATTATTTATTGGTTTGGATTGCAAAACAAAACCCTCTTGTAGAACAGGCATTTAAAATAACTGTTTTGATATTCAGGCAGCACCTAGCAGTGAGACAGCTTGTCAATGCTTCCTTTAGAAAGCACTCACTTCTTAAAAAGCGTCGCGTTTCTTGTCAGCTAAAAAGAAAAATGGTTAAATCAGCTTGTCTATTTTTGAAATGAAGATCAGCAAAAATCAAATCAAAACAAAACAAGATGTTTCAACTATTTCCAAGTTCTATTTATGCTTCTTCCTAGCAAAGAAAAATTTTATCTTCCAAAGGAAAATCCAGGAAAGACCACATTAAGAATAATTTTATTTAAAATCCAATACTGCTACTTAAGCTCTTTAGCTGGCTCAAAGGATGGACTGTGAACATTTATTAATTTTAAGAATTGGGAAGACATCAGCAGTATCATTTCCCATGGTTTTCTGAGAAGCACATTGAGGAGCACTTTCTCAGTCATCCTTTCACTTTCCATTCAGAGCACTCAGTTTGCAGTGGTATTTTCACATCCAGAGGCAAAGCGACCTGCAGAGAGGTGTCTGATTGCCCCACACCCCCCAAAGTGGGCAGATTGCTCAAGTAGCAGGTTAATTTATTCCTCCCCAAATGAAGTGCTGCAGACCAGACTCCAAGAGAAAGAGAAATTCTCAGCACCTTGCTCTATGAAATCAATGAGAGTATTTACAGAGCAAGAGTATAGGCAGACAAGAGAGTTTTTTGTCAGGTGAATTGCTCCATCAGCTGAAATGCTTGGAGAAGGAATCAGCAGGATCTCGCTGATGTACTCCAACCCAGTGCACTCTGAGTGAGTTGCTGCAGTGCCCATCCTCCATCAAAACAATTTAGGCGTTGATGCACGCGTTTGTTTGGGAATCTGCTCTTTAATTCACTGACATTAGTGTTCAAAGCAGCACTAAGTCAGTAGGGCTTCATGAGCCTGAGAAGGGAACCAGGCCAGCAGCACTTCTGAAGGAAGGTGATAGCTGAGACTAAACGAATTCAGCATCCCACAGAAAATCCCTGCTCCAGAAAATATTTTTAGAAGCCACCCATCAGGTGTGCCCTGTGCTGAAGCACCCCTGGAACCGCCTGCTTCACCATAGGTCAGAGCTGTCTCTAAAGGCCAGGCCTGACAGGCTGGGTGCTGATACCAGGCCAAGAAATGGAAATCTGTGGGGCTTTCTTTTGCTTCTTTTAGACTGATGACCTTTCTGAAGCCTGATACGAGGTACAGTGTATTGATATTTGGGGTTTGCTCGCTGTGATTTTAGGCTGCCTGTCCGTAAAAACTTCAAGGAGTAACTTCTGTCGGCTAAGTGTTTTATACATTTTGGTACAAGGAGTGTAATGTGATGTAAAGTAAATAATTAGGGAATAGTTACACCCATTTAAAAACAGCACAGATGATGGCAAGCAAAAAAACAAAGGAGAAAACCAGAACATATTTCAGTTTTATCACAATCTTCCACTGAAATGTTTGAAAAAGAGACAGACTCTTCAGGTTGCTAGTGTGTTTTTATAACAACCACCACTCCTGCAGCTTCCATCAGTCCTTGTTTACCTATGGAAAATTAAGAATTGTAGCTTTCATCATAGATTAAAGTATAAAACAAAAAAGAGCAGGCCCTCAAAATAAAACAGGCTGCAAAAAAAGAAACCACCAAAAAAAACAAACCACAATACAAACAAATAAAACCAAAAGATATCCACCAA
>NC_031770.1:12689410-12752093 GCF_001522545.3 Parus major | reverse complement strand
TATTTCCTAGGGTCTCAGTTAAAGTCATTTAGCAAGCAGATGATTTTAATTCCCATCTCTTCAGGTGCCCTCAGCAGCACCAGGTAACCCCATAAATGAGAAAATGAGTTTATGTTTTTTGTCCAGATTCCTTTCCACCAGATCATTATGATGACTGCCAAATTCTAAAATCTGTGGATGGATCACACCATTTTACTCCCTGGGAAATATCTGCAATCTACTTCTCATTCCAAGTCCCATGAAGGAAAGAGAAGCAGCAGCTCCAGGAGCATCCCTGTGGACCTACAATTACCATGGGATTCCCAAGATGTTGCATTGAAACATTGAGATTCCTGCTGCCTAATTCCCTACCTAACTCATGTTTTGACTTGAATTTCATCCCCCAAACTTAGATCTAAATATTTAAAGACACAAAAAGCAAGAATTATCTAAGGGAATGACCTAAAAGCATGGATCTGAAAGCAGGTTAAGGAAAATGTCTAAGCTGGCAGGTAAAGGTGAGGCACTTGAATCATTATTTATTATCATGTAGGTTTTATGGCACTGTCTTGATACTAAAACACTTCATAGATAACATAGATAAATGAATATGGTGTTATTATAATTACATGTAGGCTATACCTGTGAAATATTAGAATTTCTAGTTTGAGCTACTTTGTGTATTTGAGAAATAGGGAGGAGGGGAAGATGTGTGACTATTTCTAATTATCTGCATCCTTTCATTGTTCCACGTGAAAGATTCCTTTCCACTGGAAATGTATTTGTCAGTTTGTTGTTGAATCCAAAAGTGTCCTTTGCAGCTTTGAGCTGATAAATCCACATGACAGCATGCTGCTGTGCACACATTTGAAAACAGGGTAGCCATCCATGTGTGGGGGCACATTTATGTGAAGATTATAAACCTCCTGATCAACCCAATGGCAATTAAATCAAGTGGACTGCTGGGAAACATGGCCATGCTGCTTCTTGAACTGCTCTGGCTTGTACAGACACACTGCAGGTACTTGCAGAGTGACCCCACTATTTCTGGTTCTGGGCTACATTCTGTGTCCTGTATTGTGGTGTCTAAATCCTATTTCTCCCTGTTTCTGAATTCTGAGTAGAAGTGTCGTTCATGGTGATCCAGAAGTGCAGCTAGGGGCTGAGGAAGAGGTCATTGGAGGCAGTAAATCAGTGAGGAGAAGAACACACGTTGCTGCTCCTGCTCTAAGCTTTGCTGTTGTCACTCATTTCTGCCAAGCAGAAGGTTCAACTCCAGAGAAGATCCCACCTAATTGTCACCACATTTCTGTCACTGCTGCCACAGCTGTGTGACACTGCACAGTGAGGCAGGGTAGCACAAAACACAACTGAGCAAAAATCTGTTCTACCCAAGGAGCACCATTTCTTGCTGTGGTTCAGTCAAATCCATAACTCCTAAAAAAAGGGATGTCCAAGAGAGCAGTGACGTGACAGCACTGGCAAAAATGGCTGGCAGAGGACAAATGGACATTGCTGTTTACAAAGGGTTTTTACCACCAGTGAATGAAAATTTAATGAAAACATTAATTTTCAAAAATGTTTTGTTTTCATCTGACCTATAGAAAGAAAGGAGTTTTGACTACAAACCAAAACAGATACTTTCTTCATTATTATTTTCTACACTAGGCCCTTTATTGCAATTAAGTCACTTTCTGGGAGAAAACATGTCTGGGAGAGGACAAGTTTTTGAATATTCACCAGAAGAGAAATAATCCTTTTCATTCAGTGCCAAGTCATTGTAAATTTAACATACATCAGGGGAATAATTTTGTATCTACAGCAAGTAGTTTCTACAATTAGAAAATTCAGAATTTTCCCCAATGAACTTGCACAAAAGGCAGAACTTATTTAGTTTAGCTTTTAAAAGGAACTATTTTCCTGAATTGCCATTTCCTGGTAGGAATTTGCAAAATGCTATTTTGTAACACCCACTGAACCATTATGTATTAAAAAAGTCCATCCCAAATACACTCCAGCAATATAAGAGTATCAGCTTTTGCCTGTGTCCATCCAGCTGTCATTTTTCCATATGACATTGTGGGTCCCAGGCCTGCTTTGGTACAGAAAACATTGCCTGATATTTTATTTCTAATTTTTATTTTTTTAAATTTTTTTTTTCTTTTTTGCTTGCTGCTGACAAATAAGTCAAGGAATAATTAAAGCACAGACTGGAACAAAAATAACCTCCTAGTAAACAAGTGTGCTCAAGCAAAATAAATGATAATTTATTTTACACACGGAGATTAAAAGAGCTTGGCTTGTTCAGCTTCTCAAAACAACAGCTAAGAAGGGATATGACTGCTCCCTATAAATATATCTGGGTATGTAAACATGAAGGGAGAGAAAAATTACTTCAGCAACCAGTAGAATATTGGCACAGGGACAAATGAGTATAAACAAGCCATGAATTAATTATGGTGAGAAATTAGGATAAGCACCTGGAAGGAGAAGAGCTGCTTTCAGGCTAATTTATGGGAAAATGAGCTGCCCGGTTGCTCTGTATTCAGCATGGAAAGGAGTTTATTGGTCTTACTCCTCTCCTCAGAGCTCAGGTGTGGGAATGTGTGGCTGTGCTCACAGACTGACATGTATCCCATAACACTAGAGATCTATATAGTTTTACTTCATTTGGCATATGAAAAGGAAAAAAATAAGTGAAAATCTTTATGCCATCTCATTTTTAGAGAACTACTTTTAGATTCTGTGGAGTCAGACACTTACTAACTTTTCCATGGAGGAAGAGAATGACTAAGGAGCCTGCCCCTGGAATCCCTGAAAATCCCACCATGAAAATCCCACTCTGTCCACACACTTCCCCAAAACTGAGGGCACTCCTCTCCCCAAGAGAGAAAACATGTTCTAATCCAAAATATAAAACAATAAAAATTTTATCCTGCCACATCCAAGAGCTTTTAGAAAGATTACTCTCCCTCAGGAAGTGCAAGTCCTCATATTCCCCTACCAGGAAGTATGTTTGAGCTTTCTTTTAACAGCCAGGAAAATTAGGGTTTTTTTTAAAAAACAAATATTTCTGAAGCTTGATTTATTTTTTTTTTATTCCCTACCCACTTGTAAACTGTCTGTAAATGGGTTTTTAAAATGACAGCATTCATCGTAGACTTCAAATTATTCACAAACATGTCCAATAAATAATTCTTGTTCTGCAGACTATTTGTAAAATGCATATTTATCTGGAATTGAAAATTCATGCTATGCAGCTAATTAGCCTTCACAGAGGGCTTAAGCAGGCCTGTAGGGTGCCTAGGGCTTCTCCCAGTTCTCAGCACAGGGTTGCATTTCCCTAACTGAATTTACATTTCCAAATTTCTTTGTACCATTTTATCTGGAAATCACACCCTTCCTCCAACCCCAGCTTTCTACTTCTATCTAAGTACAGTATTGTTTGTTTTGTTCAGTCTCTCCTAGAATAATGAAATGCCCTCCTGCTCCCTCACTGAATTAAAGCACACTTAAATCTGTATCTTAAAGACAGTTTAGAAAAACAAGTTAGCCAGAAAAAAAGAGCATAAAGAAAGTGGGTATCTGCCATTCAGCTTTCTTGTCAGATGTTCATCTTTAAATTCAATTTTCTCCATTCTTACCTCCTTTAGTTTGTTTTTCTTTATTTCTGCATACACTGGGCATGTTTAGCTGTACAAAATTTAGACCTCTTGAAATGGAAAGAGACTTAGCCACTGTTTAACATGACTATTAGTCCTGCAATACCTATTCCACTTATTGATAATACCTCATTGGGTAATGAAAAAAAAGTAAGATAAATAATTTATAAAAGCTGAAGAAAAATTTGTTCAGTTCTATAATCTTAGAAATCACTCATGATCTTCAGATAAAAATTCTCAATTTTGCCTTCTAGGAGATACTAAACATAAGAATGACTTTTGACTCTTTTCTTCGTCATGATTTTCATCAATATTTAGGAAATTCATTAGTCACCATATTTTGCTTTTCAAGAAAATACAAATTCTTTCAATTGTCAAAGTTTGCTAGAGAAATTTTGAAGAAATTTTTGAAGAATGTTTTGAAGAGTGAATTTGAGTGGAAAGCCCTGGGACCTGTCAGAAGTTCCAGATATGTGACACACTCCTTGTGGTAGTACTGTGATTATTTGGATGACAAGCCCTTGAACAGATCTCCACTGCACTGGACTTTGGTCAGGATTTAAAGTTACTGACTGATATTTAGAAATATCATTGTTAGGCATGCTCAGTTGTGCACACAAGGATGAACTCTTACTGCTCACAGAAATCAGAGGTTCTGTCAAACATAACAAGGCCAAACAAATAGCCATGTATGCATCTAACTCTTCTAAAAAAAGTTTTGAAATTTTAGTTGATAGGAAATAAACCACCTTTCAGATCACCTGGGTCTATATCAAAACATTTTTGCTGTGAAATCTGAATCCTGTCTTGGTGAGTAAAGTAGGACCAGAGGAACTGAGAAAGCTCTAGGTTTAGGAACATCTTCTCAGCACAGTGTGTTCATTGACATTTCTAGAAATACTGGGCTGCTTTTAAAGACAGAACTGCTGAGCAGCAAATCTCATGCAATTTCACCTAGCATTGAATATCTGCTTTTAAAGGTGCTACTTTAAGGAATGAGTCACAAGGTAGAAGCTCAGCTCACCTGAACAATGTAATTACTGAGAAGGAGCAGATTGAGAGTGCACAGACTACACCCTGGTTTATTTCTAGAGCTGACAAAAGCTGCAATTTGTTATTTAGTTAAACCTGGCAGATTAATGACCTATCAAATTAGGGATGCTGTACACTGCATCAAAGTCACAACCAACTTATTCAGATCCCTTACTTATTAAATCAAAGCCATAGCCGAGTAAACCACACACACCACTGGTGAAAGGCGTTCCCCGATCCACCACACTGAGCTGCTAATCAATATCTTCATCCCAACCACGGACTTCATTGTGCTGAGCTCATGCAGGACAGCTGGGGTAAGTTCCTTCAAAGTGAATACATTCTCCCTAGAAATGTGTTCTCCAGTCATGTGTCATTCCTAAACTAATCTCTGGAAATAAACCGCAACTCTGATCAATGACTACCTAGGTCATGAGAATATAGATTATGAAACCCAGGATATCCTCACTTTGAAACCAAATACAATATCAAAAAATCTCTGGGTAAGCTGTAAAATATATTTTGACAGGTTAAGCTCTCTGGTCTGTTTAGCACATGTATGCAGAGTTTGATGCCAAAAGATTTTAGTTGAAGTGGAGAAGAATCAATATGCCCGTACACAACAAGCACAGAACCTCATATCAGTTGTCCTTGAAAGCTGAGCTCCAGAAGAACAATTTCCAGGATTAAAAAGTTAGGTGCAATATTAATACTTCAGGCTTGGTCTGATTCTTAATTTTTGATTTGGAGTCACAGACAGGCAATTAATTTAAATTAGGTGATATCAGAAGGGATGCTGCTGTAGCAGATTTCTCATCTGTTAATTTAGAACTAGCAGCAATGGTAGCCAGTCAAGTTTATTTTAATTTATGGGCATCTTCAGCCTTCTGCTCAGAAGAAAGATCAAATGTGGAATTGATCAGACTTCTTCAATATTGCTTTTTCTTCTCCTTTTAATTTTGCAGCTCTTACTTCCAAATGCCTGACACACAAACACAGGTGAAATGTATGTCAGAAGCAGTAAAATTCCAAGATTGCTAGAAATGATCAAGATCTGCATATGCTGCATAATACTAAAATTTATTTTCCTTTTTTAATAGTCTTTCTGTAGTCTATAGTTGGGGATCCTTTTTGTTTGAGCATTTCTTACTATATTCTCACAGCTACAAGAATATGCCCCATTATTTGAAATGTACTTTATTTTTTTTCAAAATTACATATCAGTTCAGATAATGGGTAAAATTAGAGGTAAAAAAGGGATAGTGATGTACTATTTATCTGCATTTGGTTTAGCAGATGGTAATTTGGATTCTGTATATGAGGTACATGTCATTAGTTTTGCAGAAACCACATCTGTGTCCAAGGGTTTGGTGTACTACTGAACAAAGTAACTTGCCTCAGCGTCCTGCTCAAAAGATTGCTTGTCTTAATTTACTCCAGAACCCTCAGCAGACAATAAAAGCCTTACACAAGCAGTCTGGCATGTTAAGAAACTATTTTTCTGACTTGCTGTTCATCTTTCAGATGTTATCTGATTTAATTCTGCCTGTAGAACAGGTTTAAATATGCAACACTGCCAAGAGCTCTGAGTCCTCTTTGCTGACCTGGGCCCCTGAGCTGCTCTGCCTCCACCTTACATTTCCTCATATGAGGGAGATGGACTTTGCTAGGACAAAGTCAGGACCCTTCCAGATTTTAGTGCATGTCTTGTAGAGAAAGAGAGAAATGGGGCTGAAGGGAAGGGGATCAAAGTCTCATCACCAGTCCTGATGCAGTTTAGGAGAGCTCCAAGGCCACACATCTTGCTTGACAGGAAAAAGTGACAGATATTCAGAGTAACCTTTTGTTCAGACTTAACCCTTTTAACAGGAAGACTGAACCCCTTTAACAGGAAGACTGACTCAGAAGAAATAGAATTAAACTCTCTCTACCACTGCTATTCTGCCCCAGGCAGCAGAATACCAAAATCTGATCTGGGAATTCCTAACACTTCCTGTGAAGAAAGGTTTTGGTTTTACAGGAAGGCAGCAAAGGTACCACAGCAAATTGATATTGTTTTGAGGCACTAATTTTCACTTGTAGCCTTTTGTGCTATTTTTGTCTTTACTGGAGAGGAATTTGCTTTGACTCTGCCACTTAAATTGACTAAGATTTATTACATTCTCTCAGCAATTTCTTTAACGCGCCTTCAGAGCATTATGTAAAAATTGAGCAAGCAGAAGAGTCTGCTCCAGAGCTGCACACAAACAGATGTCTGGCAGTATCCTATCAAGCCCCTATCCCCTCTTGGAAATATCAAAGCTGCAATGCCCACTGGACAAGCTGCCAAAGTCACATCTCCTCAGCAAGGACAGAAGGACACAACTTTGATGGAGCAGGTCCAGCAATAATAACATCAACCCCAAATTAGGCTCTTGGGTAGCAAGGCAAACAGCCAAGTGGATGAAAACATTAGGGAGACAGAGTTCCACTGTTTTGACCCACTGCTAGTTTCAGAGGGAGAGAGATTTCTATGAGAAATTTTTTTATGTGCAAATTTAAGTGTGCTCTACTGAATTCCTTAGAGATTAAGGAAATGTTCTAAAACACTAAATTACTTAAAGGACCTAATATAAAAAAAAAAAAAAATCTTTACTAGTTAATAATCCAACTTGTTTTGAAAAACAGTAAATAATGATAATTTTAAATTTTAAAAATTTATATTGAAATATAAATTGATGATTTTATACTTTAAAATTTTAAATAATAAAATTGTTTATTAATTAAAATAATAAACATATTATACTGCAATATTACATACATACTGTCAAAATAACTCACCTATCCTCCATGTCAGTGCTGGGAAGGATACCCTCTATACAAAAGCATGCATGCAAACAGAGTTATTAGATAGTCTAATGAGCTCAGAGAAAAGAGAAAGTGTGCTTCTCTTAAATGACAGCTTAGCAAAGGAAATCACATGCTTAAAAGTGATCCTGGCGAAGGACTGAAACTACAAATCAAATAAGCAGGAAAGGATTCATTACATTGTTTATTAAAGAGAAAGTTGCTATCAAAGTATCAGGTAGATGATGAATGTTCTTCACCAAATATTTGGGACTATTTCTTCTGTGACTTTTAGACTGGCTTTGGGAGTTAAATCTTCATGTTACTTAGAAGCTCTTTTAAACATCATGTGATCTTTCTGCAGTGCTCTTATTTTATTGTGTACATTTTTACACCTGTGTTTGTTTTTATGTGTTTTGCAATTTTGAAAGAAATTTTTATGCCATGAAAACCCCACGCTTGTTGAACTCCCAACTCTTTAGCGTGAATGAGGGCAGTAGGACACAGCTCAGAATCAAAAGATGGATAAACAGCTGATATACTGAATTTCATATGAGTTTCTAGAGTTCAGCTGGAACAATCCCTGGGTGATCCTTCTTTTCAAATTTAGCCACTTAGGAGCTTTTTTTGTTAAAGAAAAGCTTCTCACAGGATGCAACCTCAAATAGTGATGCCACAGACACTTTAAAACTGTACTCTAGAGCTAAGGGAAATTTTGATCTGAAAGGCAAACCTCTTCATTATACTCCCTGAAATCAATTAAAAAGTAATAAAGAATCCTCCTAGTGCATTCTATACAAGTACAGACTAAAGGAAAAAAGAAATTGCAGTGTTTTGGTGTTTTAAGACTGCAGTGCTAGGTTGGCTAAAATTGAGTGAATACCAAGGTACAGTTATTCAAAATATATTGTTGCCTTTCCAAGTTACTGAGTGTTAAAAAAGATGTATCAGACAGTCTTAGAACCACACTAAGCTGCTTTAGGTTATCTCTAGAGACTAAAAGATAAATATTTATATTTTAGCATATGTACACAAGTAAATAAATAATACAGTTACCCTTGTATATGAAAGAGCTCTATATTTGAACAAAAATAATTCAAAAGCAGATGACTTTTGGGTTCTGAATGTATTTTATTTAATATTGATTTGATTTTCTAGGGAATGTATTTGTTCCATTGCTTTTTGCATTTGATTTAGCAGATGGTAATTTTGATTCTGTATGTGAGGTACATGGCATGGTAGGTGAAATGGCTGATAAACAGGGAATTCAACTGAATAGAAAGTATATTTCATGTTACAATTCAATGTCTATTTAAAATAGACAAGGGGTAAAAAATTGTTCAAGGGGGAAAAAGAAGTGTTTTAACATGGTCTTTTGATTGAGAGATGGTGGAGTCACCATCCATGGACATACTCAAAAGACAAAGGAACATGCTCCTGGGCAGCTTATTCTAGATGTGCTTGCTCAAACAGGGGATTTGGACCAGAGGATCCACACAGATCCCTCCCAGCTCCTTCCCAGCTAAGGCATTTTGTGTGATTCTGTGCTTTGGTCTGACTCCTAAAGCAGCTGAACTCACCCCTGATGCCTGCTGGCGAGGATTCTGGGGCAAGGGATGATCCCAAACCCTTCTCTTAGGATTCATCACCAAACAATATATCTCCAGTCCAGAACACTGTATGTCAGACACAGACAGAAGCAAAAAAAGGATAATTTCACTACAAACATCAACTGCAGGGCTGGGAAGGGCTGGGAAGCCACAGGGGATTCAGCTGCTGAGGGGAAATCAGCAGCTGCAACAGCAGAGTGGGAAAGGACTGATGAACCCACAAAGGCAGGAATTGGTGTGGTTTGGTTCCCTCTCTTTGGGGAAAACCGCTGAAGAGGAGCTGTTTATGGCCCAGCAGAGAGAGCTCTTGCTGGCTAGAACTTCAGAGAAAGAGGGATTCTTAGAGAAGAGAAAAAATGGTAAAGAATAAGAGGAAAACAAAATCAACAGGGCAGAAAATAGCATTTAAGGAAGATATCTCTGAAGAGACATTGGGTCAAAGGCCACAAACATTCCAGGTCCAATGAAAGGATGTGGACTGGGAGGCCATCCCTCCACAGGAAGGTTAAGAGGACACAAGATGATTTATAAGCCCAGAAGCAGTGAAAAACATAACAAAATGCTTGTAAAGTAAACAACAGAGAAGGATTAAATGTTTCCTTTAACATCCTCTAACAATGTTAACATGGTTTCTGAGTGAAATTACACTGCTCAAAGTGAACCAGGTCACTCCAAGATATTTCATGAGCAGAATCCAAGGTTTCCCAAGTTGTTTTAATAATATAAAAGTGCTTTTAGTCTGATGCAACCAGCTTTATCTCTGTACCATAAAAAAAGCCCACACAATGTTTGAAAGAGCAAAGGCAATGTTTGACGCATATTGCTCTGGGAAACCTGAGAGAAGCCCAGGGGACAGTGGAAAAGCAGCAGTGATGAGAAGTGCACACAGTTATTGTAGTACAGCACACCAAAGCTATTTAAGAAGCCAAGTAAAAACTGTAGCAAACAAGCCTGGAGTTCATGACAGCAGCCTTGGACCTGGAAAATATGTTTTCCATGAAGCTCCAAGACCACGTATCATGATATAGAGGCAAAACAAAACCCATGAAAAGGAAAAGAAGAAAATTAACCCAGAAGAAAAAAAAAAAAAAAAAAAAAAAAAAGAAAAAGGAAATTAAACAGGAAAGGAAAAACATGGAGATTTGGTCCTTTCAGGTCAAATGCTTTGTTCATCATTCCTGAGCTCTCTTCTACACTATCATTTCAAGGAGAGATAAAGATAAAACACTTCAGTGGGCAATATGAGTACAAATCTGAAAAAATGCCTCAGATCCAGGTTTTCAAAGATATCTATGGACAGAATAGTTACATTTATAAAAAAATCAAGTATAAAGTTCTTTCATATCTCCCTTTTAAATTCGTCAGTGCCATGTAGGTGATTTTCAAAGTCTTGCTAAAAGCCCTGCTATATCTTGAAGTATTTAAGTACCTTGGAGAACATGGGTCACCATCACTTAGAATCTTTCCAAAATGAAATGCAATTTCTTGTGTTACTGGCTTAGCAATTTTAATCCCTCCTGCACCAAAGCAGAGGGCCAAAAGCAGAGTTTAAAATAGTGGTATATTCCAGTTGTGGGATTCCATGTAAGTTAACAGAACTCTGAAGAAATACTAATTGTTTTGAAATTTCTATCAGGAAGTAAAGAGGACTTAAATGATAGAACAAAAAAAAATGTGCATTTTATCTAGTTATGCTTCATAATGTTAAATTCCAGTGATGGGCCTGGAAGCAGTTGTCTGGGTGTTATTTGGTTTCCCTCTCCTGCCATGGTCTCTCTGAGCTCCAGTGTGGGTGTACTGAAGAGTTCTCACCACAAAACCTAGCAGATATCTTCAATAAATGTAATTTTAAATGCACTTATGCTTGACAACATAGATACAAAGGTCCAGTAAAGAACATTATAAAGTCACATCAAGTTCGGCTGCAAAATTATTTAATTGTATTTCTTTATTGGTATTTTAAAAAATGTCTGCATGGAGATGTATTTAAATTGTCACAAGTACAGATAGGTGTTATGTATGTTCACACTTGCTCTTGTACAGTTCTTGTATCCCTGGGAGGATTTATTATTGCCCTAGCCTGGTAGTCACAGCAGAGGCACCCACAAGTTTACAGAAGCTCCCAGGTGGAACTACTCTCCCAGTACACTCAAAACCACAGCAGTCAGGTCATCACATTTTCAGCATAAGCACTGCTCTTCCATATTTCTGATTAATGAATTTTGCTTTATTGTTCACTCTATTAACTACCTACAATTTAAACCTGCTGTCAGATCAATACAAACCTTTCCAGTGTGCATTATTCAACTCTCAAATGATTTTCCTTCCTTATTTTTTTTCTTCTGTCTTCCTTAGGTATATTAAGCACTTTGGAGATGCACTGTAGAGACCCTTGCATACAACATAATTATTTTCCAAAGTTTATGTTTAAACAACCTTTCTTTACAGTACTAAGTAAAAATGCCTGGATCTGTAAATACCAGAATAACTTTGAACAACTTCTGTGTCCCAGACAGATCATCCTGGTCCCCTACAGACTGCATGATCACAGATACACCTTCAGAAGTAAGTGACAACCATGACATATTTCTGCCATGGGCCACTCCTTTGCTTTGTGTGTTGGTCATTAAGGTAAAGTTAATTAAAGTTAATACACTTCAGCCACATCCCAGGACCAATTTAAAGAAGATATAACAATTTGAGCCCCATGGAAAACATTTATTCTGGAATATATTGCACTGCAGTGACACTAAAGTTGTATATATAAAAGATATACAAAACATTATATATATAAATAATTGTATGTATATATTTATATATATATATATATATATAAA
This sequence comes from Parus major, assembly GCF_001522545.3. NCBI lineage: Eukaryota > Metazoa > Chordata > Aves > Passeriformes > Paridae > Parus > Parus major. The sequence goes on along the minus strand of NC_031770.1, from coordinate 12,740,147 downwards.
TAATGTGTACATATTTTAATGTGAAATATTTATATGAATGCAAACACCTAAAACCCATCATACAAGAGGTTACACCGCATCTCTGAGATGATTAATGGCTTTGGCAAATTTGACATTGGGTTTTGTTGCAAGAAAATTTTGTGAGTATCTTTACTCAGGAGGCACACCACGTTTAACCTCATTTATCATAATTGGCTTAAGCTATTTCAACATTATAATGAAGGCTTGGGAATCAATTTAATTGTTTATTTATTTTAGAAAAAATATTTTCCATGTGTCATCATATCTGCTTTGCACTTGACCTTTTAATCAAAATGCTCACAGCCATTTCTTCTCATTCCATATTTTCTTACTGATTACTTTTAGGACTTGTGTGTTGCCTGAGTGCTGAACAACCAACAGCCAGAATGGTGACTCATTAGCACAAAACACAATTATCATGCCATTGTTATTATTATTTTAGAAGATAACTGAAACAAAGCCCTGATACAGGACTGACCTCTTTGCATCTTCCTGAAGTCTGTGGAGCTGCAAGTCATAATCAGAGTGGTGGGACAGCTCCCAAGGAACTGAGAGGAAGTGTCAGAGATAAATAAAGCTGTAATTGTGCTTTAAAACCTGTCTTCTTTTTGTGATGGTTGCAGCAATTAAGCTATATGAAAACTCAAAATCTGACCAGAAAGATAAACCCCCTTCTCTGGGATAAAGAAAACCAAACAAATACAGAGCAAGGTATCTGTTCTGAAGCTATCTTTGAAAAGGATTGACCAGAAAAAACACTTTGTAAAAATAGACAACCTAGAACACAAACTAAATTTTACATAAGCTGTACTTCAATACATAATGTAAAGGCACAAGAAAAAAAAATAAGTTTTCCAATGAGCATTTTGCAAAAAGAAGTAACTTTCTCCCCTGATATTGCTGATCAGTGCTGCCCTGCAATGCCTCCTTTCCAGGTCAAACCTGAAAATAGATTTCTCATTAAGTAAAGATTTTTTTCCAGCCAAAGGAAAAGAAAAAAGAAAAAAAAAAAAAAAAAAGGAGCCAAAAAAGTATCTCTGTAAAGTTTTTTTAAAAGTTCACCCAAAGGAGTATTTCAAAGTCTAGAATGGAAAGAAACATGGTTCAGTATAAGCACAAGTAGCTACAGAAGCACCCTAGGCAATGCAGTCTTGCTCTTACTCAATATACATGAAGAATATTGATAGTGGAACTCAGTTGTGAATGACAGAGAAAAATACTGAAAATTAATCTGAATAAAATGAAGGCTATTGATCACTGTCAACACCCATGAAAGGCCCTTCCCAAAAAAAGAAACCAGCCCAAACACAGCTCAGCATATTTGGGGAGATAATTGAAAGGCAGAACAATAAATCTGCTTTAATAACCGCTTGGGTCAAATAGATATCAGACAATAGAAGTCAGGTAGAAAATAATCAGTCTAACAGATCCGCATTCTATAAATAATGGGACTATACAGCACATCCATCACATAACATATGGCTCAGAAAAAAAGTGCAGAGTTTGAAGAAGCCATTTCTACACTGTGTAATCAAACAGTTTGAAGAAGAGCAGACTAGAAACAAAGACATCAAATTAAAAAATTTTAAAAAGTGAAACAGCATGACTTTCCTCTAAAAGGAAACACGGATATATGGTTTCCAGCTTCTAAACAGTACAGTTCAGTAGTATTGCTGGCAGCTTGTTACTGGAAAATTAATCTGTCATCCACTGACAGAGATGCTGAACACAGGAGCTCAGATACAACTTGTTCTGATATTCATTTGGGGGATGTAGAACAGAGATTTTTACCTGAAATCTTTTCTAAAGGAATTTAATCTGCACCTTAATTTAACTAGAGTCGAAAGTTAAAGTGCATTTTTGTGTCTTCAGCCTGAGCAAAAGAATGAAGGATTCATTATTAAATACAAAATAAAATCTATCAGTAGCCTTTGTCATTACTCCTGATGATTTTTTATTGTTATTTTCACCAAGGTGTTCTCATTATTTTTTTTTATTATCCTGAATTACTTAAAAATGCTGAATCAGAAAATATGGTAACAAATGTTTAAATTAATATGAAGCATATTCACGACATATTATCTTAAATGTATCACTTTTTGAATCCTTTTAAAGGTATTACTGTTAAAGGGTAGAATCTCATTAGGTTTTAAAATTATTGAAGTACTTGTAACATACCTTAAGAGGCAAAAATGTAACTCCTAAGTTTACATAGATTGTATCTTAAATTGTTGCATAAGGTCATTAGGCAGTATTTAACTTTCCTTTTCCATATTCTGAAAGAAAATTACAGATTTCAATGGTACTAATGTCAAGGGCAAGATTAGTCTTAAATGGATTTGATTATAGTAATTGGAATGTGTCACTTAGTTTACCACTCCTCTATGAGGCACAGGTCTGACCTTGCACATTAGGAGATACCTTTGCTAATACAGATATTTGCTAAAACACACCAGAAACCTGGCCTTTATCTCGTTCCTCTGCAAAACATGTAGAATGGGTCTCTTAATAACCACCTCAGGAAAATATCAGTAGCTCTCCATCTCCTTTTTATTATTTTTTGATTGTTCCATACCGTAGCACAACTGGCCTTTTTTTCTCCCACTATCATCTCAAGAGTTCAGGAGGAAAGGTTCATTAAGCTATGAGAATTTTCTACTTTCAAAAAAAAAAGAAAAAAGTCAAATTCTCCACTAACCATAAAGACAAACAAAAGGAAAACTCTGAAATTACCTTTAATCTATGGGAGAGGGCTGTCTAAATGCAAATGAATCCACAAATATCTCTACGGATCTCTGGGAAATTTGGTGCTTCCAAAAGAAGACCTAATAACCCAATTTTTGTGAAGGGAACACTATTCTCTGAGAATTGTCTTTAGAAGGAAAAATGGGGGAAAGTTTGAGGAAATAAGGTTATAAAATATATTGATATTTATAGTATAGCAGTATGTCAGTGATAAAAATGTAGGTAGCCCTATAAAATACTCACAGAAATACCTATATCAGATCTCAAATTCCCAAGCATTCCACTTAAGATGGGGATTTCCTTCTCCACTCTCCAACCTCCCTGCCACAGACAGGAATCAGACACTGCAGCACCTTGGTACTTCAATGGAGGGAAAAGGGAAATGAGAGTGAGCTGCCAAAATGAATTCAAAGAATCAACAGGAAAAAAAGGAGAACGACCTAGATTTGACACACTTCAATTCACTGCCTGCTTCCAAACTGTTACAAAAATAATTTTTGTGAAAGGCTGAATTAAAACTAATATTCATGTGCTTAAAAAATGACAGGAACCAAAGAAGACAATTTCTTTTTTTTTTTTTTTTTGTTGCTTGTGAAAATAACTTTAAATTATTTTTTTCATAAATAGTACATAAATCCTGTACATCAACTTGAAGCTGGTGAAATGGAGTGTGGAGTGCAACCAGCTGGTCCCAGTTTCACCTGGCATGAAGAGGGCACATTAGCCATGGGGCTCAATCAAATTCTGATTGCAGATGTTCAAATAGTGGGTATTCTACTTTCTCTATTTCAGATTAAGGACAAATAATGAAATATTAAATTCACTTGAAATATGAAACTCATCTGAACTGCTGTTTGTGTCTTTGAAAAGGGCAGCTTTCAGAGGAACAAAACATTCAAAGGAGCCGTTTCCATAAATTTAGCATCTCACAGAGACAATGAATGTATGGAGAATTCCACTTGTCAAACTATTTTTTTATGGCTGCTCTGTTAGATTGCAGCCAGTAGAGTTGATAAACAGCCAGCCCACAAATCTCCACACTTTTACCACTCCATTTGAGAAGCTATTTGTGCCCAAGAGGCAGTCAGTCAGCCCAAACCACTGAAAGAAATGGACTCCTGAGCTCTCCTGAAGCAGCTCGCCTGCTGAGCCACAGAGGCTGCATCATTCTTCAGAATTATCCTGGTCCTTTTCTCCTTGCTGAAGTACCATCATGTGCCCAAGCCACTATGACAAATAATCACTCTCTGTCATAGCTACTCTCCTACCACACTCAAACCTTCTGATAACATTGCAGGATAAGATTGCAGGGTAAATGTGCATTTTGGCATTGGAAAGAGTTTTTGACTTTTCCACCGTCCTCCAAATCTTCCCTCCTTATTTTTCATGCTGGTAATTGCCTTGGTTTCATGCTGGTAATTGTTTTGGTTTTGCTTCATGGAAGGCAGGTTCTCTTACATTTAACTCTAACCTTTGAGCAGTGTCCAGTGTATAAGGCTGTCATGGGTTATTTTCCCATTTTGTATAAACATCAGCTAAAATGCTGGGACTTGATTCCAGCCTCACTTCTCCTTGTTTTAGAGCACAGCAAAGAACCAGCCTTCATTACTTCTGTGGTGTGCCAATAAGATCAAAAGGTTCAAAACACATCATGCCATTCACGAGTCTAATTTATTCCTCTGGATTACTGGGAAACTGATTTTGTCACAATCTCATACCTATATATCCCAGTCTATATGGGATATTTGTTTTTTCCAGAACTAGAACTCCTCCTGGCTCCACAAGATATCTTTTCCTCACACTTGCAAACTCAAGCCTTACTTAGTTGGAGTTTAAGGCAGATAAAATAACCCAAACTGGCCAAATGTCCAATCTCATTGTTAGTCCATGCAGAGATTAGAGTCACACTCTTCACATTGGGGTGGCTCATATCTCATCAGAACTTTTAGTATAAACTCTGTCCTAAAATTTAATTCCAAGATGAAGAGTGATTGGCACGTAAGTTTCATACTTTAGACTTCAATAAAAAAGTTCAAAATGGTTTGATTATTTTTAAACTGTAAGAAGAAGAAGAAACAAAATAAAACCAAAACTCAATTCTCAGTGTTGACCTCTTTGAGGTTGAAAGTCACTTTACTTAGACTCTGCTTATTAGATTCACTCCAAATCTTTTGTAGGTGAAATGAGAGTTGCTGGGGAAAGAAAATCCAGCAATTAGGAAGAAGACACAAACAGCATGACAGAGTAAAGGGAAAGCTGAACTCTTTTTCCTCCACTATAAAAGTTTGATGTACTAATGGTGTGAGATAAAAGTGTCGGACTTATACCTCAGTTTTACTTTTGAGTCTTACTTTTCCTGGGTGGTGAATCTCTTCTGTGACAAGAATAAGGTGTTTGTATTTCAGACAACCATCCTGAGTGACAGGGGTTACATTAACACCATCAGCATTTCGAGTTGAGTTGATTAGCATGCAACCCAGACAAGTGACCTGGTGGACTGCGACCATCACCGCAGGACTTCTGATTCCAGCACTGCTTCCAGAAGGACAAACTCAGAACTGTTCAGCCAGAGAACTTGGCAGACTCTCAGTTTCATTCAGGCAGGCTTACTGAGGAACTTTCTAGATCAATATAATCAAAGAGAATATACATAGCAGGCTCCCTTCTAATTCCAGCCTGCAAGAAAACTACACTTAGAGATACTGGCATTTGCTTTAGAGCCTGGTTTGAGGCACATTTCCTTGTTGTTTGCAAAAGATCAAACTGCTAAAGAAAGCAGCCTATTTACACTTTGGATAACAATCTTTTCCCAAGCTGCATGGCAAAACTATTTTTCTCTAGCAGGTAAAGCCTTGTTGAGGAAACCAATTGATAGAGGGTATATTCCCAGAGTAAGGTAAACTCTTGACATGGCTGGCTGGATCATGTTCCTCATTGGCACTTGACATATCAAAAACAAAATGAAAAAAAATCACTGTACTTTTTATCACTGATGCCTAGAAAACCTTTCAAGTCAGAGGATGGGCTTCCAGCTTCAGCAAATAGCATGTTCTCTGCAATCAAGGCATCCAAATTACTTGTAAAAAGTTTTCAGAGGGCTTATTAATTTAGAGACTGCAGATGTAATTCAGATTCAAACACCCACAAAACCACAAGGCTTTGAAATTGCCTGAAGTAGCACCTTTCTGGATGACAAGTGTCCTGTTGTGACACCTGGGTGAGAGAGAATTCACAACCATGAGCTCATTGGCACCCATTCTTTGGTTACTCCTGCCTGACCCATGGAGCATTTTCAGCTACAGCAAGCGTTCTAATACCTCAGATCTCAGCTTTCCTCTCCCTGCTACCAGAAACTAGTCAGGATTCTTTTTTTTTCATTAGTTGTCATGTATTCTGTCTGCATTTCTGCCAACAGCAGGGATGTGCAGTGGCCCTAATGAATTTTGCATGTTCACTTGAAAAGGAGCCAACTCTTTTAGCTACTTCATCTCGATACAAGTTGCATTGATCCCTTCACAGGCCAGTGAACATACCACTAAAAATCTGACCTAGCAACGTCTTGCAGTATGGATTAGCAGTGAGATAAATTGTGATAAAACCTTGCTTTGCTAGGTTTTAAAAGAAAAATAATTAGACTATCCATAAAGCAACCTTGTTTAGCTATAGGAAAAAGAAAAACTCAGTGAAACAAGCAGACCTCCAGAAAGAGTTGGAAATTTGTCCTCAAAACCCTAAACAGGACAGGGGAGTGCGATTGACACTGTTCCATGTGGACATGGGAGTGCTCCACCTCCAAAAAGTGGGCTGATATTCATTGACAGCAAGGGATTTTAGAAGGAAATAAAAATTTAACTCCAAGTTTGTAAAATTTAACTTTGGGTTTGTAAAGACTCGTTGTTGGTACATTTTGTTTTCTTATCTCATTGCTACTTCCAGTAAATTGTTCTTACCTCTACCCATGATCTTTACCTTTTTGTGTCCCCAGTTCTCCTCTCTACACCAACCACAATGGGGTTGTGTGAGTCAGCTGCACATGGTCTGGGGTGCTTCAGTGGGAACACTAAATTGGGGAACACCATTCCCAAACCTCAATAATATACTATACAAGAGTTGAGACTTGTGATAAGATGCTGTTGATGTTCTCAAAGATCCTGCCTGCCCTGAGCCAGGCTTGACCTCTGTGGAGCGGCTCCACGTGCACAGACTCGGGAGAGGAGTTTGCAGAAGATTAGGACAGTTACTTCTTTCTTGTTTCAAATTCAAAATGGTTCCTATGACCAACAGAAGTAAAATTATCCCTAGTACTGGTTTCTCAGCTAGTACAGAGGAGAATGAGTAAGTTCACCATGGGAGGCAGTCAGATGCCCAAGTTTAGGCAACAGAAATAGTGGAGAGGCTTTTCTGGTCCAAGACTTTGCTGAAACCTTTAGCAAGCATTTCCCAATCAGCACACACAGAATAGTCATCTACAGAGAGGAACCACTGTGATTCAAATGATTGAAAAAAATCCAGACCAACAAAACTGAAGTAATTTTATGGCTGTTTTTGCCAAAATGCCAACATGAAAACAGCTTAATCTTCTGAGATAGCACACAGAGCCTTTCACTGACAACACATATTTCACACTTAGGTTTTACATTTTGTATGTAACAGTGTGTAATCCACTGCAGTTTTATTCCACAACCTTAAAGAATTTCACACACATTAACTAATTACTCCTGACAAGACTCCTCTGAGGTAGGTGTGAATGTGTAATTTGCATTTTCTAGGTGAGGGATTTTAGACAGAAGAAAATATTCCTGTCTCACATTTCTCCAAGCCCACTGAAAAATAAATCTCAATTAATTAAGGGAGTTCCAGATTCAACTAAAACAATGTCAAGGCTCAGTGCTGGACATTTTGTTCATTTCACTGACATCTGTGCTCATTCTAAAATATCACAGTATCTTCCTCTGGTTCCTGTGTGAAAACTTTCAGTGAGGATCCCTTCCTTTCCTGAACAGCTGTTGAAGCCTGACACAATATAAGCCCTTGAGGAAACCAGGGCTTTGGGTTACATATCCTTAAATGTTGGGAGCCACATCCAGCTAGGCATGTTTTTTTGATGGGTGTGTCTTCTCTAGGAGAGGAGCTGGTAAGGGAAAAGATGTCTCTAGCAGAACTGCTGGCAGGGAGCAGGAGGTGAAACCTGGTGGTAGTGGTCCCTCTGGGGTGGCACCAAGCAGCTGGAAAGTCTCAATTCCCAGCTGGGGAGTCATGGAATTCCGACTCTAACCCTGTCCCTGACAGCTCCTCACTTAGCAAGCTGCTGGGCTCCACAGACTGGTGAAGGAGACACATCTTTGGCCTGCTTTGCTTCCCAGACAGCCACCACACACTTGTAGCTCCAGGGGAGATTATATATAATTGATGAAGAACAAATATAGAGCCATTGCTTAAAGACCCACACAGAGCATTTCACTTTGGTTCTCACATAAAACCCCTGCCACCCAAAATTCCTTTACATAAGAATTTTTTTTTAAAGTAAAATATGAATTTTTCACTCCAATTAAATACTTCATATATAGATATAGATATAGATATAGATATAGATATAGATATAGATATAGATATAGATATAGATATAGATATAGATATAGATATAGATATNGATATAGATATAGATATAGATATAGATATAGATATAGATATAGATATAGATATAGATATAGATATAGATATAGATATAGATATAGATATAGATATAGACATAAATATAGATATAAAATACTAAAGGAAACTTACTGTTTAATCAACAATCCTTTCAGAAAAATTGCTTACTATGGTTACTGCTACCCAAACTTTGGATCAAGCTTTATTTTAATGTTGAAGGATGAAGAAGTTGGAAAACTTAGGGAAACAAAAGAGGGGGAAAAAATATCATATTTCACAAGGGAAAGTCTCAATTTTGCTTTTCTACTGTCAGCAACTGAGGATAATTGCTCATGCAACCAATTGTTGAACTTGATTAGGCTTTTGTGGATTGAAGTTTTTCTATTTGGTCTTATAACTCAAGAGATTTCTATTCTATCACACAAAAAGCATTTCAGTTTCTGTGTTTCCAAATTCATGCTTAAAAAAAAAAAAAAAAAAATTAAATATACCTGCCTGGAAAGCAGCAGAAATCATGAACTTGAGAATCTGGGAGAAACAGGCAGGAAAGATTGGTCAAACAAACAGGATTCCCCTCACTATGTAACAAGAGCTGAAAAAGAGGAGTGGATATTTAACTTAGTTTATGTGCATTAAGAGAATGTAAAATAGATGTGTTTCATTGCAATCCATAAGTCTCTGCAACAGGGGTTCTTCATATTCCAGGCAGGCAGCTAAAATGTCACCCTGTGACAGTACCTAAGGGCCTGTAAATAGTTTATTTCTTTTAACTTTTGTGGAACGTGGCATGTTTTAGGTAAGCAAAATCTCCCTGATAAATAATTTCTGCAAAATCAAGGCATGTGTAAAGTGTTCACAGTGCACATTCTCTTTTCTTGCTTGTATTTTAAAAAATATGTGATGAAAGGTTTATTTACCGTGATTTTTCACCATTCTGAAGTCAAGATGCAAGTCAGCTGCTGCCTGATTTTTGTTCAGAAATGCAAAGATACAAAAAGATAGAGAATTCCTTAAATATTAAAGGTTATAAACCCTCCTAACACAGGCAGGGCACCTCCACAATTTAATACAATGCATTGAGAAACAATAGACAATAGAGCATGTGGCATAAACATCCCATTTTAGCAGATGTTCTCTTTGCTACGTTGAAGCTTTTTGCTGTGCCCTGAGATATTTATGGAAGACTCACTTCCACTGCAATCCTGGGTGAGAAGTGACACTAGAATATGCAGCACCGTAAAAACAGCTCTGCAAACTGACAAAATCCTGTGGTAAAGACCCACTGGAATAAACATAGTGTACAGGGAAAAGAAATGTGATAGATGTCAGTGAAAACTGCAGGAAATGTACTCACAGCACACAGCATTCCCTGTGGCTAAACCTATCACTCCCATTGGCACATGAAATGCTTATTCTCCGGGGGAAAAGCAAAGCATTAGACAGATAGATCAGAAGAGTGAAACAGAGCTTCAAAGTTCTCGAGTAAGATGAGAGCAAAGCAAGCTTTACATGGTTGGTTGAGATTGGCTGGAGTAGCAGATGTGTTGTGAGCACAGCCTTTACAGAAAAGCAGCGCGGGGCTCCCAGACCCTGTCATGATCCGATTACAGGAGATGGCTCTGCCCGAATTAAGGTGCAAACGAGACCATCTGCCAAAGTCAGTAGCTGGGATTTTATTTCACAGTAAATAAATGTGAGGGAGACTGAAAGAAATACAAAAGAGGGGTGTGGAGGAGAGACAAAGAGTAAGATGAAGCAGAAGATAGGTGAGGATACAGTGGAGTCCTGTCCATCTTTCTTCACCCCAGGCTTCTTGGTGGAGGTCCTGAGGTGATACAAAACTCTTCATTATTTATTCATTTTAGCAAATAAAGGAATTTGTGCTTATTGGCTACACAGTTGTCCTATTTTATTGGTTAATGAGTGATTCCCTCATTTCTAATGCTAATTATTCCCGTGTGCAGTCTTTTCTTTTGAGTTGGTGGCCAGGATCGGCTCCAGTGGAACTATCCTGTATCCAGTCACAGATGATTTCAGCAGCGTTGTTGACTTGGCTTTCCTTGTGGACCATAAATTCTGAATTCTTTATGTCCAATATCAGGGATATGTTCTTCTCCCCCAGATTTACCTCCCCTTAGGCCTGAGACAGTCAGACAGCAGTACCACCTTTATCTTCTCTCAAGTGTTTCTTTGCCTTAAGCCCTTATCCTCTCAGTTCTCTTAACCTGATCCAGTTTGAAGCTGTTATAGACAGAACCAAGGCTCGAGGGGGAGCCTCAACAATGCTTTATGTCCTTCTGTCTCTGTTCCCATGTGAAGCAAGGCCAGGGGCCATGGGAGTTCCTGGGCATGTTCCAAAGGCTCCCTCAGTCTCAAAAGGGTGGGTCCCATGATGTGATAGATTGGCAACATTCATCTTCTGGAAAACTGAAAGGACAAGATCAGCACTTTTTATAAACTGTATTAATGTTACCACTATTAATGCTTATTCTTCTGTTATTTGGAATAGGGCAGTAAATCTTCGCTGGAAAGAAACACAACATTGTCATGCCACCTTTTTACACTCATAATGATATTGCAGCTCAAACAAGTAGAAGGGAAAATAATAGAAAATTACTTGCACCAGGAACCATTTGGGTCTCTTGACTGTCATTATAGTTATTGTATGCAAATAGATGTATACAGTTTAAAGCCTTGCTCTGATCTGCTCTCATATTTCCCAAAGACACACTCAACACTAATGACTACCTGCATGACACAATGGAACTCATAATTACTTTACATTTAACAAAAAAATGCAAATGTTAATGAAGGGTTTTGAGTATTTCCCATATCTCAAGACACTACTTCAGGTATCTTAATCAGCTTGTAAGACTGCTTGAAGCAATAAAGATAAACCCAAAGACTGGTAGGAATTAGCTACTTTTGGTGACCCCCAATTGTAAAACTTCAAGCAAAACAGTAGGGAAATCAAAATAAAAAGCAAAGAAATAAAACCCAATGGAATGATAAACTAAATGACAGATGGTTATAATGGAGCACACGAGTGACAAATCTAAGGATTATTTATTCAATAGCTCAGAGACAAAAGTGCATCAGTGAAGAGGCTTGAAATTTCATTGAGTAAACGGAGACAGAGAGGAAGAAATTATCTAAGATGAGGAAAAGCTAAGACTGATAAAAAGATGAAGGAGTAAATTAATTTCACTTTAAGATAAAGAATGGTGCTATGAAAAAAGCAAAAGAAATTACAGCTGGGAAGGGACACACAGGAAACTGTATGCACAAATTGCAAATTATAAGTTTCAATAAGTTTTCCTAATTTCCTGACTTCAAGGAGGAAAGGGGGTGAAAAATGTAGGTGGGTTGGAAACTAGAATAAAAATAAAGACACAGTGGTTTAGATGAGCTCAAAACCACTAAAGATTTCTGTGAATTCAGTTGAAAATTACTGTAAATTATTACCTTGTGAAATCTCTTATCTTTGGAAAATTAGTGGTGGTTGTATACGAGCTCTTAGCAATAGTCAAAATATCTTCATCTTGGCAACCTCATAAGAAATGGCAAAAAACAAACAGCTGTGAAAGAGTTTTAACTGACTTCTAGAGGATTTGTTCTCAAGGTCAGTCAAGCAAATAAGTTGTGGTGACTTATTCATCAAGCCTTATAAATGATTTTTTTTTATCTTTTTGAAATTTTAACAGACAAGTTATTTTGCAAAATGTATTTAAGAGTATTTGTTTAGTAACTGTCCTTATGCCAGAGCTGTAGTGTACGACACTATAAATCATCATCACTAAATGTTTGAAAAGTGAACATCATTGACCAGTTATGTTTGTGCACTTAGGATTATTCCTGCTGAAAAGTCCATTGTCTTAGGAGAGATTTGTAACAACTGCTTCTTAAATTAAAATTGCTTTTAGCAGCTTTATGCCTCAGTTTCCAATTAGCAAAACAGAAATATAGCCTTTCCTGTTTGTAAGAATACATTTTCTTTTATGTTGCTCAGTGTTGCATTGCACAGTGACATTTGGCAGGTTAATTTATAGATAAATAAGTAATTTCTGCCAGTGATTACATTAGACACTCATCTCTGTGTTTTAAAATTAAAATAATTCCTTATAGAGGCCCTAAGACAAAGACAGGGAAACGAGAAGCTGGTTTGATGGAAAAGAAAGTGCAAAAACCAATTGTGTAGCTAATGTGTAGCTGTGCTGTCCTGTTTCTGTTCTGTGTAAAACCCATCTTTAATTAGAGTTTTTCTAGGAAATATAAAGCCTATATTCAATTTATTTAGTCTTATAAAACCACTGAGCACAGTGTGGCAAACTGATAATACTTGCAAGAAAGAATTGTAAAATGGCCAAAGAACTGCAAAATGTCTAAAAAAAAATCCTTTTACATTTGTATTCATAAGAGCTGTAGCAGATTACCAGTGGAGCCACTCAAAGAGGCTCTCAAGATCAATTCATTCTACTATTCTCATTAACAACTTTGCCACAGAACATTGGTGTGGACTCCTTAAGACCTGCTAAGGGCATGAAGCAGAATGGCATCATCAAAAGAGAAGATACCTTTCAAAAATCTAAATGACCTTGAAAGCAGAAATAATAAAATGGGTTGAGGCTAACCAACTGCAGGGGTCAATGCTGGCAAAGACCAGCTTGGTTTGAGCTGGCTGCTCATACATTTAGGCTGAAAATCAGAAGGATGCTTTAAGCTGTCAGAAGAGCAAGGTTCAGTAACAGCTTTCTGAAATGCTGCCAGTGTGACAGAGGAACAGATTTACAAGTCTGCTGGTCTTGTGGACTCCTCTTGGATTCAGCCTCAAAGCCTGGGAATATTCAAATACCAAAGCAAAGCTGTATGCTGCTTTCCAAATTGTAGTTTACTGATGGCATCTTGGTAAAAGAAAGGAGGTGATGATTAAAAAATTGCCAAACTGAGGACCCAGAGTTCATAACTCTGCATCTTGGTCTTGATGCAAATCATCCAAGCAAGACATGAATCTTCTCTGGGGTGTCTTCAAAATTGTAATGAACTCACACTTGAATTTAAAACCACCCCCAGCCTTAACTAATTTCTGCTTCAGTGCCCCAAATATAAAGCAGACTGTTAGAGAAAGAGTAGAATATATTCATTCCTTCAGTATTAAAAAAGTAACCCAAAATTTATTATGCACATAAATCTTCCATGAAAGAATGAATTGAGAAAGAAAAAGAAATATCATTTTATGATATTGCAGTACTGAAAGAGGCTTAGAATAACTGTGAAAAGTTGGCTAAAGAAACCATGATAGAATAGTTGCATCTAACCTCCTCTTTGGACTCAAAATAAAAATGAAAAACATCAGAGGGAGGTAGTTTTATTGGATGATCAAAAATGAGAAGTTCAGGATATAATGAAATAATGTTTCAGTAAACCTTCACACAAAAACTCAGGCAGGCTCTCCGTATATCTGGCATAGTCAGTGAGGGAATATTTCTTCTTTGTTTTCCCTTTGCATGGTTCCCAAAACAAAGAAGTAATTCAGAGATGACAATGAGCACTGTGAGTAATGTATTGTCAAATATACTCTGTTGCAGAGCATCTTTCTCAATGAATGAAAAAATAAATAAATCCTTAGCAAGGAGGAAAGGAACACAAATTAAATCTGGCTACTTCATTTTAATTGAATTGACTATATTTTAGTGACTGCGTATGAAGCAAGCATAGAAAAATGGCATAGAAGGAACAAAAGACACTTTTTGATTGTGCAGACAGTGGAAGGGGCAGGGATGATACCCTGTTCACAGTGACAGAAGACTAAATAATCTTTTAACTGAGCTTCAGCCATGTTTTCAGCAAACAATGACGAATGTTTTCTATGACATGAAGACTTTCCTGCAAGACTGAGGTGAAGCACATTCAAAAAACAGTGTGCATCACTTCATTATCTTGTCACTGAGTTTCCTCAAGCACCCTTAGAGGGTGAAGGAATTTAATCCTTTAAACATCCTTTGAAAAGTGTGTGAGCACACAAACCTCCATCCATACATACACACAAATACAGCCCTACACACACATTCCCTTACCTGGACACTGGGAAAACTACACAGCTTTGATTTTTATACAGTAGAATTTCAATACAAAAACTGCTGTTTTCATGTGCCTCAGCTAGGTGTTAGTTATGTTCTTCCAAAGGATAGAGCCAAATGAAAGTGGTTTTAGTCAAAACAAAGTTTTAAAAGAAAATATGCAAAATGTATTTTATTGATACCTTAAGGTTACTTGAAGAGGGTTTTAATTCACTTAAAAGAGAAATATAACAATAGAGATCTTTGTAAACCTAATAAAGCTGGAAGAGAATGGAAAATCCTTGAGGGAAATAACAGACCACATTAAACCTTGAAGGAAGACTGACTCTGAATTTCACATAAAGTGCAGTGTACAAATATGTCTACTTGGGGCTTTTTCTGGTCATGCAGTTTACTCTAGATGAGATATGCTGCAAGCTCTAACTTCTGTGAACATTATATTAAATCAGAGAGTTGTGATACATGCTTCAAATGGGATGAACTTCATATCTTGTAGACAGAAATGCTACCCAAGCTTAATCACCAACTGACTGTGGAGAACTCTTGGTTCTATAAATTTTAACAGGTATGTAATTCTGTCATCTCTATAAGCATTTGAAGCCATGCTTTTGTTTCAAACAATGTAAATCCCCATATATATATAACAAAACATCGTTATAACCTTCTTATCTACTCTGTCTGTTTGTTTTCCATCAGTTTCATCACTGCAAGCTATCCATTATTTCAAACACAGAAGTGAGAGCTTTTGAGTTGTGACAGATATGATGATACTCTTCATGGAAACAGTAAAGCCAGTTGTACTTTGTCTGTACATAATGAACTCCTTGATGATAATCATCTACCATTAATACAAAACTCTCCACTTGAATGGAACGTTATGAATATTTAGTGGGGCAAATTCCCTTCTTGGAAGACTTAGTTATTTTATAAAAGAAAGACAATATCTTTTTCTTACAACCCAAGGAAGAAAAGAGGAATTGCCTGAAAGAATTTCAGCTCAGCCTTTTAAGAATTATTATTGTTGCTTCCAGTATCTGTTGTTCTGGACGCTAAGAGGGAAAAGTATTGTCAAATCCTGCAATCAAACTTCTAATTAAACAGTAGCGAAGATTGCATAGAATTTTTATTTTTACCTTGTTCCAGTACTTTTTGTTGTTTGCTGTAGGAATAGTTCCATTAATTTCAATGAAAATTCTCAGTGGAGCAACCTGGAGCAATTGTACTATTCACAGTAAGGATATCAGAATCTCCTTTGCAGTTATTTCAGGAGAAGCATTTGCACACAGAACTTCAGCTGAATATAGCAAGGATTTTAAGCATTCTCTTAACAGATCACAGAAATAGTTTTTTCACTTGCAGGTGTCAGAACTATTTGTCCTTTTGACTACTTGCTGCTCCAGATTTGCAGGTGACCAGTCAACAACGTGTCATCAGGACATCATGTAATCACACAAGGCAGGAGAAGAGAGAAAGCAGAGGAGGTGAGAGTGATTATCTTTGTCAAGGGCAGCAGTCAAATCAAGAAGAATAAGCTAGAGGCACACACCTTAAATTGATCAAGGGATAGCTCATTAGGAGCCTTGCTTCTTGCTGCTTCTGAGGTAGGGAAAGGACAGAAGGAGACAATAAAGGCTTGAGAAGACAGATGCAGGAGAAGCCACTGCAGCAGAGGGGTTTGGGAGATAAACAAAAGGAAAGGAAGGAGGAAAAAAGTAACCTGACACTGCAGTGGGAGAGAGGAGTTTTGTTACCATAAGATACCACAAAAGCATGATTTTTAAGCAGCGGTGAAAGAAAGACAAGAGCCCCCAAAATGCTTGAGAGAGGAGGAAACTGAAGGAACAAGTAAGACCCCTTCAGAATAAGATTTGAGGGGATCATCCAGTCCCTACTGTGGTGAGCAGTGGCAGATGGGAAGAGGTAGGAAGCAAAATAGGAGAAATGTTCAAAGATGATTCTTGGCATTTCAAAACAGAGACATCAGAAATGTTCATATAAATTTCCTATGAAGACATCAGTTTTATGACGTGTGTGGGAGGAAAGGAGAACTCATTCTCGTTATCTGTTTGTTTATGTGCTTTTCTTATTTTTATTAACCTAGCATGTAATTGTGCCACCTTGGAGAGGTGATGATGAACCAGAAAAGGTTTGGAAAGGTTTCTCTGAATGCATTACACGTTTGATAACTAGAAGTTCCCAACACCAATTAGAAAATAATAAAAAAAAAGAAGCTTCTCAACACATACTAACAGACTTTGTGCCCTTGAGATTCTGCAGAAGTGAAAACACAAACTACAATTCCAGTGAAATACAGATGTGTGTTTACATTAAAAAAAAAAAATTAAAAAAAAATCCAGGTATGACATTAGCAAGTAACTGGCTTTTTTTTGCTACAGTGATGATTTCTAAAGCTTTTCTGGGGACAATCTTTGTCTATAGCTTTATACAAAATAAAATTAAAATATGAGATTTCAGTCTTTTAATCAATATCTTCATTGATTTTAATTAAAATGCAAGGAAGAGATGTGGGAGCTCATTCAAATAACATCTCAATTAGTCATTAAGGATTCACATGCAGTTCATACAGTAACACTGGCATTGCAGGCAAAGTTTTACAGAAACAGTTGAAATAATGGTGTCCAGAACTTTCAGCTGGTGCTGAGCAAAGCAAAGGCACTGTGGGACATGGGATCACCCCAGGACAGCAAGAGGTCACTTCTCTGTGTTGGACCTAGGAAAGCTCAGGCTGTTGCTGGGAAGAAGAAAAAAGACTTCTGCCAATGTAAATCTGTGCTCAAGGCCATCAAGGGTACCACAACCAGCAAAGCCTGTGGTCCCATGAGCTCTCTGCAGTTTGGAGAGCATCAGTTCCTCCTTCTGAGCCTCACAGGAAACACCTGTGGACATCCATGTGATGTATCCAGAGCTCCATCAGTACCACTGTCCCAAGCTCTTCTCATCAGGCAACCATCAGCACCCAGGAAACCTTTAATGAAACAGAAAACAGACAACCTATTAAAACTAGATTAACACTAATTTATGGACTGTCATTACCACCTCATGCCAGATGGGAAACACAAGGAGTGTGCAGGTGAGAGGCTGACACCTGTCAAAATCAAAGCATATGAAAACCTTCCTTTTATCGTTTCTCCTTTGAAGCAGTAACAGAGTCCGAGGCATTGGACTTTAATACTGGATTTTTTTTCTTTCTGTTTATTATACACTCACAGAGGCCAAATCAAAATAGTTGATAAGAAATAATGAAAAATTTCAAGGGTCAGAGAAACAACACCCTCTACAAACCTTTAACATGTGATCAGACAGACATACTCAGTGCATTTTATTTGACATAATTGGTGACAACAGTGACATGCAGAAGTTAAGACAGCTTCCAGGAGATTTGAAAATAAAATGTCATTTCACAAAAGTCTAGGCTACATGGTACCACAAACTGAGTGTTTCCCTCCAGTTTAGCTGGAACTCAGACAGAAAGCAAAAGATGAAAAGCAATAGCGACATGAAGGTTAACACCATGTCACAATAGAGGTACCTCAGGGCAGTATGTCAAAAAGAGAAAATAGAGTGGTCTAATTTTCTATAAATATATTTATATAATTTGGGATGTCTTTATATATATTTATACACACAGGCATGCACACAAATTAACTTCAAATGCATGCACAGTGCTGAATAAACATACCACATCTGTGAGTACACCATATGACCCCAATCAAGCCCTTCAAACAGCCCTGAGGGGTGTGAGCATCATCGGGAAGCCCAGGAGGTCGCGTGCTTCTCTCAGAGTCCCTTAGAAACACAGACATTGGGAAATTCAAACCAAAGTAGGAATAAAAAATCTGCTTTTCAGCAGAAGTCGTCAGGGAGGCCCTTGGTGGTGGATGTGGCTCTTTCCAGGAGCTGGCAGAGGGATGCTCCCCTCTCCACAGCTCAGCCAGCTCGGGTGCTGTGGGCTCCTTGCTTCCCACACCAGGGCACTGTCACAGTTACTTTGTTCCTGTGTCCCCTCCAGCTCTGAACACTCTTCTCTCGGAGTTTCCAGCCCCACAAGTGCCAAGATTAGATTTAAAGTGTAGTTAACAGGCTTTTTGCTTAAAGTCTTCCTTTCACTTGTATTTATAGCTTAATCCATCAAAAGATTCTTGTTTCGGCCCTCTCATTTCAAAGCAAGCCTCTTTCTGGGGAAAAGAGATCACAGCTAAAGAGATGAGTTTTGTAAGGATGTTCCAAAACAGCATTAGAGGGGAAAAAAATCAAACCATCTCTGTGTTTCCTTATGCAAGTTTCATTAGCACTAGCTCAGTGAGGCTCACAAAAGTTTCAGACATGGAAATAAAAGACTTTCTGACCAAAATCACTGTCACAGGTTCTTTTTAAGTCTGGGAAAGGGGAACACACACAATAGCAAAGCAAATCAATGCCCTGAAGAGCTTTAATTATGTGCAATGGTGCTACCCACAATTGGGGTGTTTTTCTGAGCTGCAGTCTGGAAGCCAAATTTGCAAGGAATTTTTAAGCTTTTAAGATGATTACAGGTGACTGCGCAGATTTATGAAAGGGTCTAATGGAGTTAAGCACCTTATTTCCCCTGGCATTCAATGGTTTTTAGGTACTTCTGTCCTTATTAGATGCCACAATTTCATTTACCCTTTAGCTATATTTTTTTTTCAGAATATCAAAGTAAAACACTCTCTTACAGTAATTCTTCTAATTAAACGCTGTTGACTTGAATATTCTAAAAATATCTAAAATCATGAGCACTTTTATTTGTCAAATATTTACCTGTTCATATAAGATATTGCACCTGTCCTTGTCATTTTCAGGTTCCACATGTTAAAGTAAGAATGAACAGAAAATATTTTTATATTCCTGGGGTAAAAATCCTAAACAGCTTGCTCCCCTCTAAAATGGCAGCCTCTGTGAAAACCAGAAGCTAGCAAGAATACACAGATACTTGTGTATTTTTGCAAAGTAATGAAATTCTCTGAGCTCTGCTCCTCAGTGAGCTGTCTGTTACAAACTGTCACTTAAATATAAATCCATCATTGTCTCATGCATCCACGCTATAGACTTGTCCCCACAACCTCTGGGAAATGTGCCTTCTTCCCCTTAACCAATAAAATGGATTTCTACCAGGCAGCTGTGAGATGTTTATGCTTGCTTAAAATCTTGTCGTCCTCAAGAACACAGAAAACACAGGGATTGCCATATCTGATCAGCTCAATGATCCATCTCAGCCCCTCTCTCACCTCCAGCCTCTGCCAATATCTGAAGGGAGCATAATGAAGCTGTTTTTAAAAGGGTGCTTGTTATCAGTGTGCAGCGTGCCCAAGATGTCTTTTCCAAGGATCAAACAGGCTCTTCATCTTGTTTAAATTACAGACAGGAGAAGATACAGCCTCTGTTTAGGACCTGCAGAATTCCATGAGTTAGGAAACGTGTTGGCACAAAACGTGATGAATGAAAGAATGATGTTTGCTCCTCTGAGATCCATTGACTTACAGTGATCTGTGGATCTGTTTCAAATCACCCAGCTTGGAAGCTTCAAAAGGGATTCTACTTATTCTTTGTTAGTTTTTAAACACAGACAGCCACCTAATAAAATGGTAATACTTTAGGGTAAGTTCTTAAGTGGCTTATCAACTATGATTTATTGTTATTCTCAAGGAGGATCATGAAAATATTTTGAAAACAGAAAGAAACTTGCAGGGCGGTGTTCACGTCAGAGGGTTGCAGCAATAGATTAAGACTTCTTTTTTTAAATAGAAAAATACACTGGGTATATATATTCCATGTTTTTTACTGAACATCCATTTTGCAATACAAATAAGGCATTGATCAGAGACACATTCAGATTTTAGTTTGACTATGATTTTATGGCTTGACTATGAAAATTCTTTACTCTGTGACAACATTAAAAAGCCCAAACCAACAAAACCCACCAAAAACATGCACATGTTCAAAAGTTTTTTATAATCTGACATGTGGCACAAACTTAAGTTTTCAGAGTGGCAGAATTCGCCCACAGCATGCATTTCTTGATCCATAGAAAAAAGTATTAAATAATACAGAGATTGTTTAAATAATTCCAAGAGCCTCAAAATCTTGCTGTCTCTCCTTAAAGTCTCCCTGAAGGCTGGATCTTGCATTGGATAAACAAGGATAAAGCTAAAACAGCACTGGAAGTAGAAAATCTGTCCCTTCCTTTCCTCTTCTCCTGTCTCAATCCTGCCTTGAGATGCTGAACTATCTGAGTAAGATATTTAGACCTTTCTTACTTTTTTGTTATCTGTTGGCTCTCATAGGAGAAGAAAACCACAATGCTGGCTGGGCTAAATCACTTAGCCAAGAATGATTCCATGAAGAAATAAATTATGGTCTTAACAAAATTAGCAAGAATCTGAGATCAGAACTGAGCCTAACAAACTTATGTTTGGGCTGTAGCTAGAGCTAACAAATAAACCTGGCAGCAAATTTCAGGCAGAAATATTTAATAAGGTCATTTCTTAGCTGTGCTAGCCTATGGTTCCAAGATTAACTATTTTGTGAAGTAAGCTGGGTTTGTGGCTTTTCCTTTTTCCCCCAAATTATATTCTGTACTGCCATTCATCTGTGAAAACATCTTGAAGCCTTGTGCCCATGATTTAAGGCGATTTTCTGCAAAGTCAGGAAAGGCTGTTGTGATTCCTTGGGAGTTATGTCTTTGGAGAATGAGTACAGTATGCACATTTATGTGTTTGTGCATGTATGTGAATATAAATATATGCAAATCCTCATTCCTGAATGGAGGAAGCGGATTCAGGGATAACCTTTCATTTTCTCAATTGTTACCTGACTGGATTGAAGGAAAAAGTGCATTTCTATGTCAGATCGAGTGGTAGAAGTATTACAAATAAATTAACATTTTCAATCTAGATCTTTAAAATTCATGCAATTTCAGACACTTACAGTAGCAGAACACTTCCTTCTCATTGTAAATTAGATATGCTTTATATGACTTTATAGATATGCTTTTATATGACCAAGCATCCCCAAAAAGGAAGGATTTAAGACCTGTAGCTATTTTCTGGAATGGTCAAAATAAACTATATGAGCATTTTATTTTGCCTGGGTACCACATCTCCTTCCAGAAGATGCAGTTTTGATGGCAGTTTATTATTTTAAGTGTTAAAGGTAACCTAGCCAGCAGAAGAAATGCTGCCCACTCTGCAGATGCAGTTCTGGAAGACAGGAAAGAAACCACAATGGGTCAGTTCTGAAACCTAAAATTTCTTCCTCAAAAAATAATTTAATTGTCCCTAGCACCCCTTTCCACGCACTGTAGACACTTGTTTTCTCAGAATGGACACCTTCACCTGGGAGAAATGGCAGGAGGAGAATGCTGTCCTTAGGAGACACTCTGCAGGAGCTGTGTGTCCCCAAACCAGCTCAGACCTAACAATTCAGAGATTAAAAATGCACAGCATCTTGAACAGAAGCAAGCAGCAGATGGGAAACCATTATGACTCATAAGGGCAGCAAACCATTTCAACTGCCAGAAGGAGGCAAGCAGCCACAACAACAGCCCAAGTTCTTTTCTGTATGTAAAGTCTTAAAACTGACCCAAGTCAAGAAAATCAGAGAAATCCAAACAACCTGAAGTCCCACAGGATTATACTTCAAAGAGTGCCCACCTCTTGTAGGAAGTATCTCAGATTTTGAAGAGTGACATTAATTTTCTCTTCATTTCTTAGCCTGGTTTTTTTCAAATCAGTGGTCACAATCCACAGGAAAAGCCAAATCCATAACACAAATAATAGAAACCCCGAAATTATATAAAGATGGTATAAACAAATTATTTTATAAAAGAAAATACCAAAATCCATAGACAAATAGGTTTTAAAACTCAATTCAACAGGCAGCATATCAAAGTGACCTTTCCTGATATGGAATTAACATTTAACAAAAAAAATAAATGAAAACTTGTTTCTTGTATGTGGTCTAACATCATTAAAAAAACAAACAAAAAACACCAACAAACAAGCCCAAACAAACAAACAAACAAATCAAACACCACAAACAAAAACACTATGTATTTACCACCTGGTGAATGTTTTACTTGCAATTTCTTGAAGGCTTCTTTGCCCAGTTTGCCTACCAAATATTTGACAGGAGCACCATCTTTTTCAGTTTATTTCATGCCCTTGAGGCTAGGAAGACTTCTTCAAATTGATTTTCAGTGTCCTGGTCATGACTGGTCATGACCAATGTTTCATAGACATCTCCTCTTCAAACTCTTCAAAGGGGTTTGAACTATTTCAAAAATACTGAATAAATATAATTTGTTTCATTAAAACTCATTAAAATGAATTTTGTTCTGACTTACCTTCCGTTATAGAATATTGAGTCAATGGAAATGCAGTGCCTAAATTGGGCAAGAGACTTACACTTAAATTTTATTGCATCTCTCATTCTAAACTGAGTGTAAAGGAGAAGAAATACAGCATCATGCATTTGTTCTCTGCTCTTTGCACTGCCTTCTTCCACACACAGAGGCAGTATGATACAAGAGACACATCTCCTGGAAATTTAACCCAGCTTCCAGTCCTAAAGCCTGGATTATTTGTTGTGATTTAATAAGATGTATTCTGTGGTTAATAAACCATTTAATTCAAATAATTATTGCATTGTTCGACTAAAATTGGAGTGATAATAGTATGCAGATTCCTCCACTGAACTACTTCCCTCTGTAACAGTGTCACAGAGCAATGTCATTTGAAGTAATCACTTTAGCTTAATAGCTCAGTAACCATAAATTATTTAAAACTACATTAAATGAATTAAAGTGACATAAACCAATCTGCACTGAAAGGGGAGGGTGTTCTTTTCAAGGTGGAAATAGCAAGAATACTGTCTCATCCAGCAAGGTAGTGGGATGCCAATGTGGAGCACCTCTCTTTGCAAAACCTAAAATGCTACACAGTATATCAATAATTCTTCCAAGATTTAGGAATTTGTCTTAGAAGCCAATTGGATGTGCCTGTAATTTGAGCAAATAAGACTGCGGCATGACCTGAGCTGATAAATTTTCCTTTTCATACATTTATTTTAAAAATATCTAAAAAAACCCCAGCAGGGTAGAAATCACACAACTCAAACCCAACTACCAAGCACAGAAAACATGAGTGTCCTTTTGTTTCATTGTCCATGATGTGGTCCTAAAAAATGCTTTGTTTTCTAAAATCTTAAAACCAAAAGCATCAATAATTTTGATTTCTTAAACACCATTCAGGTAGAGTTTTGTCAAGGACAGAGAAAATGTCAAAGGCTAAATGGGTTCTACCAAAGTAGGCGGGACCTGTCAAAGTTTTCCTCAAGAACCACTGCTTACAATTTCTCCCTCTGCATCAAAACTCCCTGAGTTTCATTATGGTTGGTGCAGCTCCCTCAACACTCTAGCTTTGTCTTCTGTTGGCCTCTTAGATTCCTCTTGGAATTTATTCCCTCTGGCTTCCAAATTCCAGTTGTGTTCTGAATGAGTGGCCAGGGCAGTGCAGAACCACGGCACTTCAGCTTTGTGGTGGTGATGTTGGTGACAACCACAACCCAGAATTCTGAGGAATCACAATACTCTCAAGCATCAACAGCACTGCAGAACTAAAGAGTGAATCTACTGAAAATAACTGCTTTAAAGTCACACATCTGCAGTGATCAAAAAGCCAAACCCAACCCAGCATTTCCTCATTTAAGCAGACCGTGACAAGCAGAAGAGTGGGAGGTCTGAGCTCAGGTCTGCATGGCAACCAGACAAGAGAATACAACATTTTGAAGCAGATTACTGACTGATCTTCCTGAAACAATGTTTTTGTGAAATATATCCAGCAGTATGACCACATCCAACATCCACCTCCCCCCAGAAGCGAACATATCTAGAGGTAAAACATTCTCAGACCAGGCTAGCTCCTGGGCTAGGAGAGATCTCTGGATTCAAACCAGGTTTTTGAAATAAAAGTTGCAAGGTTAAGGCACAGATCAAAGTCACACATATTTAAACCAGAAGAGGCAGTCAGTCTGGTCTGACGCCATAAAACAGAGGCATGGTGTTTTCCTGACTGCTGAAAGTCTTGCTTTTGCTTGGTACTGCAACACAAGTAATAATCTTTTCAGCAAGGAAGCAGATCCTTGGCTAGTAAAGACAAAAATTGGATTTCCCTAGCACATACCACCTTCTGCTATTTATAGCTGTTACAACAGAGGTTTGTGCATTTTCTTGAGACTGTTCTAACATTAGTGCATTTATTTGACACACCAAAATCTAAAACATTATTACATGCCTTAGTAAGAGACTGTGAATAGTTTTGAGAAATCTTTCATATGTTGGTCCCTATAAATAAAACACAGTCCAAAACCCACCAAGGAACCAAAAGATACCCTTTAAACCCTCCCCTCCATGAATCTATCCATCATAATACCAGGCTTCTTCTTCAACTTGGCATTAGAATTATTTATTAAACCTCAAGCTCTGAGTAAAAATTCCACACTGAAAGAGGAGATAAAAAACCACTCTTAACAAAATACAAATTAACAATGTGATGTTAAAAGAGAAGGGAAATATCCTCATTAGGAATGTTGACCAATCTTATTATATATATCAGAGACTAATCTGGTTTATTACAGCCTTGGGAAAGCATCTTGCTACACTTTACGTTCATTAGGAAAACAAAATAAAAACGAGCATGTAGCAAAAGCTTTTATACTTTCTCCCTCTCTGTTATCACACACCCATCCCATACTCAATTTAATTTTTAAGTGCCTCCTAACAATGGCTTTTAAAAAGTCCGGTCTGATTCAGGTAACGAGAAAAGGATCTTTCAGAGGTTCTGGATTGTTATAACTCACTGATCTTTTGTTGTTCCTGACTCTCACAGGCAGGAAAATCTTACAGCTTTTGAATGGCATGGCATGTGGATCACCTAATTTGTAGGTAGGTACCTGCAGCTTTCTTGGATCAAAGCACCTTTAAATTGATTAAAACCAATAAAAATATCTGGTAATATGTAAACTGAGTATAGATGGTGTGTTGGAATGCCAGACTATTTCTAGAAAGTTACTGGATACTTTTATGGGTAAAGACTGGGTTGAGATGCTTTACATAAAAACTAGACAGCATCAGTTTGCAAAAAGAGTTCTTTGCCTAAGAATTTGCACAAAGAAAACAGCACATGGCAATTCAGACTGCTTCAAATCCCATCAAACAAAAGAAATGCCTGCTCCCAGAGGAAGTGATGAAGTGATAGGGAGGCATCAGACCATCACATCTGCTCTGGTTAGACATATCATTCTCGTGCTGACTTGTTATCACCTTCTGCCAAACAGTTTAGTATGTGTGCTTCAACTCCCTCACAAAATGGCCATCATTTCATTTGTCTTTGGAAAGTTATTTTGTAGATATCAAAATCACCTCTCTAAAAGATCGAAAGGACAGTTTTGGTGGTCCAATTAGGTAATCACCTCTGAGTTAGGTGGTACAGTGTCATTGCTATGCTGCTTGTTTCCTGGTTAATCCTGAGAAAGTCACTCCAGTAGCTTTATACTTCATATCACCAGAAAAAAACATAATAGTAGGAATATTGGAAAGATAGAGGAACAGTTTTTCCTATCAGAAAAAATACCTCAGTCCTCTCCTGTCTGTAATCTGACAGCGCTGCACGTGCTGTTCTCTGCTTGTGGGATGATGACATGAGCATGATGTATTGAGAAGTCATGGAACTAATTAATTGAGCCTTTTACTCTGATGATATGGCTTATGTTGAGGAGGAAGGAGGGTCAATCTGGATTAAATTAATTGTTTCTTTATTCTTGCAGCCAAAGAGAAATATTCTGCAGTCTCCTGGCTACCTGGTATCAATTCAGCACGAGCACACACGAGGCACAGCCATTAATGTGAGGGTGGTAATTCATGACCACTTAGGATGGGCAGGCTGCCTGTGTTTCTCTTCAGCATTCGAATTAACAGCCCTGTCTGCAGTGTGTATCTTTTCAGATAAAGATTTTCCATGTTCCTGCCTATGGTATTCATTTAATTTATGGAAAGTTTCCTGTTATGTCCCAGTACAAATTCATACAGCATCAATATTCATATAAATTTATAACAGCAGGTTCAAAATAACAGTACACAGAATACATTAGCATTCCTCTTCCATCTCACAGGCAGAAGAAATACATTATGAAGCAGACCCAAAAGATTCACATAAAAGTACATCATGCCCATAAAACATTTTCTATTTTGTTATTCTTAAACAGATGCAAATTTAAAATTACATTTGCTGTAATTAGAGGAAGGTAAGACTGGGGCTTTGAGCACTCTTTCTCCACTATGGGAAGACATCCTTGCAGCTTGAACCTGCTGTTGACAAAGACAGAGGCTGACCTACGAAGAGCTGATGCCTGCTGGGAAAACTGCATGTACCCATGGATGAGACCTGTCAACAGAGTTTACATTGATAAGGTCAGACAGATTACAGAGCTGGTTTTGTCTGCATTTTTTTGATTTTTTTTTTTGGTAGGTTTGGGTTGTTTTTTTAACTATCCTTGCATTTGGGAAGCTATTCTCATCAGAACAAGTGCAATTTTAGGCAATAATTACTTCTAAAGAAGCATTTTGTTTCCAAGAAAAATCAACTTGGCACATTCCCAGTAATGTGGACAACAGTCCTTTTGTAGTGAATTTAATATAACCCTATGGCATAGATTGGGAATGATACCAATCAAAGGTCAGAGAAATGCTAGGTATTTCTAAAAGCTTCTATACCTACCCAGATCACAAATTGTTTTTGAATTCACCTAGGAACTTCATTCTGGAAAGTCATTGCTCAAGCTGCTACCAGCACTGGTCTATCTTTCTAGTCTTAACTATTTTTTTTGTTATTTCTTAACAAAAATTACTGGAAAGACCTACCCTGGTGGACATCATGCAGATGATCTTTTTTTTCTCTTCTCTTTTTCTCTTACAAAAATCTACCTTCTTCACTCTGATAAGAACAGATAGTAATGCCCCCTGAAAATACTTAATGGCCAGCTCCTATTAATCAAGAATAATCCCTCAAAATGACAGATGTGTAACTGATATGTTTTCCAGTTCAAAGCACAGTTCTAAAAACTCAGAAGGTGACTGGGAAGCCTGGCTGTATTAGATTGCTATCCTTGAGAAAGAAGGTGGATTAAATGCAGCTTAACATAGATCTGGTTAGGCAAGTGAGCATGGCATTGTGCCAGTAACCACCCCCTTTCTGTCATCACTCCGAAGTGAGAACTATTATATTGTTATCATTGAATAAGTTTAGCACCCTAAAATTGTTTTTGCTTTATGCTGTGGAATTCAGTAAAGCTAAGTACTCCTTCACATAAAAATGCATAAAAGTCCTGCTAGATAAAGCACCAGCCCTACTGGTAAAATGCACACAGCTCTAGAGCCATCCCCAAGCACTGTAAAAAAGAGCACTGGCATCACTGAGTAACCACCAGGAAAAGGGTGGGCTAAAAATGAGTAGGAATAGAGTATGTGCCCTGGAAAGCGTTTGAAAGGAATGAGCACAGTCACCAGCAGGGAGCCAAAAGTGCCCTAATTTGCATGCTGTGGTACTCTCTGATCTGTAAATAAGAGCAATTAAATCAGAATACTGCTACTGGCTGAATATTGTTTTAAAGTGGCCCATAAGAACATGGGTTTCAGACTGTTTGTGCAGTTGCTGAGGCCTCTGCTTACCCTGCAGAATACTTGGCTATCTAGGGGATTTCTGCTCAGGCATGAGAAATACACACAGTTGAGTCTGAGGCCACCAAAATATCAGAAATTCTGACATTTTGTATTTCAGAAGAAATGTCTCTTAAATATGCAGGCTAAGGACATGTCACCTCTCCTGGGGTTCAGTGGTTCTCTGGAAACCACCTCACTAATCTCAAGAACAGTACACAGGTACAAAAGAAAAAGACTGGTTACTTCAACAGGAGAGAAAGAAAATAAA
This sequence comes from Parus major, assembly GCF_001522545.3. Lineage (NCBI taxonomy): Eukaryota > Metazoa > Chordata > Aves > Passeriformes > Paridae > Parus > Parus major. The sequence goes on along the minus strand of NC_031770.1, from coordinate 12,711,631 downwards.
ACCAGGATTTAGAGACCTTTCCTTAAATAAAAAGATAAATCACAACCTCTCCGCAAAAAAATTCTCCAAGAATATTGTGACCAGATGATTCAAATCTTTTGCATATACAAAACCTGTAGCTATATGTGATGCTAACAGAAATTACCTTTTAAAAGTTGTCCAGCATGACCAATGACTTTTTCTCCTGAAATCAAAATTGCTTCTAGCCCTTCCTTAAAGTTTGGTAGAAAATTGACCTCTTTATTCTATTCATACACACACAGCTCCCCAGTCATTTCTCCACTCTCCTGCCCCTTAACCCAAGAAAACTGCAGCAAAACCTGTCTCATAATACTTCTTAAGGCTGGTAATATCTAAATAAACATCTCTTTATAGGATTCCCCTTATTTTCCTAGAGGGACAGGATTCCTTTAACTCTTTCTTTAGCCATTTGTACCAACTCTGCTACTCTGCACAGATTCAGATGCTGAATTTCTGCTGGACTTTTGGCATCTTTCTTGTCCGTGTCCAGTGCTTTTCTTAGAGCACTATATTCCAATTATATTTCAGTCAAATACTGTGACAGGAGAAATAGATCAATTTCTCCTGAAATGTTTCCATGCACTTCCAAAATGTAGATTATCACAGGTCTTGGAAAGTCTATATTTGTTTTAAGCTTCATCTGGAATAATCACACATTACATCTTTGCACTACACTTTCATGCATATATATGAATGAAATAAATATAGATAGATACAAAAATAGTAAACTCCTTATGTTTTGTTTCCTCCACTCTTCATTTAATGTGGCAAAGGCTTTTTCACATCAGTATTAGAAGAAGCTGTCTTTTGAGTGCAAACTCTTCCACTGCACCAGAATTTGTATCATTCCCTCCACTGGAAGACACAGAAGATCACCCTGTAAAAGCAACATTTGGGATCTTGTTTCATACTGTTTTTTCCCTTAGCAAGTTTCTGCTCCTCCCTTTCATTAATCACAAGCAATCTTTAAGTTTATTCCTTCTCAGTGTCTTCTCCAAAGGCCTCGTGTTGTTCCCACAGATCTTTTCCTATGATTGCATTTCTGTGTGCCATACCACACTTAGGACTAAAGCTCTTAATGAACCTCACTTTTTTTTTTTTTTTTTTATTTCCTGGTTTGTACTTTCAGATCATTCAAGTTCAGTGGAAGGCAGACAAGCCAGCTTTTCTTTTACTGTGGGTCATTTCATCATTATCAGCAATGCTTTTCTCTATTTCCCTCTGTCTCCAACACATCATTTGATGAGCTCTGTTACTGAATCACCATGAAGCAAATTGACATGTTCCACTATAATTTACAAGGAAAGATGGCTTACACAGAAAATAACTGGTTTTAAAAATCATAATTCAGTTTACATAGCAGTTATTAACAGCAGGCTCCTTTCACCCTTCCTTTTATTTTCAGGTTGCCACTTTTTATTGCATGTGGTTTTACCTCTGCTGAAAACACCCACAGTGAACAGCAACAACAAAAAACAGTTTTCAGAATCTCTGGGCAGCCGAGGAATATTGATAGCCATATGATTAAAGAGATTAAGTTTGCTGAAGCCCATTTATAACACCAGAAATTTTCTTTGAATAAATGAACCTTTAAAAATCCATCTCCACTGCCATGAGCTCATTCCTTCATATCTGGGTGGAGTAGGGCAGGGTACGTTTCTATAACCACAAAATCCAGAATTTTTATTATTTTTTTTTAATAAAAGAGTACAATAAGTTGAAAGACTGTCTCAGCAAGTCCCCAAAATGACATAAGTTTATATTCAAGACACTCCATTTGATATGCATTCTGAAACAGATGGTAGGTCTTGGAAGAAGATGAAGAATTAGGATTCAGCCACAGCAAAATGTTCTGGAAAATTAATGCAGATTATAATGTAAAAAAATTATAAAAGATTGAAAGATTGATGTATCAATCCTTTCTATTTTAAAATAAACTCCAGTGAGAGCTGCATAAACATAAGGCTACAATTTCATGGTCACAAAGAAGGTGCCATTTCAAAAAGCTGTAGAGGCCCTTCTCATTCCTCGATGAATGGGAATCACCCCTTGTTTAAAGATTATGATGCTGCTAATATTTACCAAGAACTGTAAGTTCTGGAGTGAAAGTTCCAAAGCAGTCTCTTCAAGTCTAAAATGTGCTGGAGACTGATTTCCTAGAAGCTTGTTTAGATGTCAGAATGAAGAAAGTAGAGCCTAATGTTACTCTGAAACTGTTAAGTTCAGATTTCTCCACCCAAAGCAGTTTCCATTATCTTATTCCAAATTTCTTCTAATGACCTACAGAAAGCCTTGAGAATTCTAATTAAATTCCTGGTGATCCATAATTGAAAAGCACCATCAATACAGAGATTCTGAGTATCTCAAAAAAAGGCAGTGAGCTTGGCCCTCCATCCTAGAAATAAAATTAATGATATTCAACCAGAAAATGAATGATATTCAGCCAGTTTCTGCACAATAAACAATAATCAGGATTACCACTGCACCTTGGGAGATCATTTAGTGGCAACTACAGAGAGGAAAATGTGGTGGTGCTACAAGCTGATGACAATGAGGGTGCATCATACACCCTGCAGGCGTGAAGGCCTCCCACTCTAATAAAAAATTCTTAAGTCCTTGTACAGAATCTGCAATAGTTCTCAGCAGATGAGAAAAAAATTCTCTAAATTCCAAAAAAATAATAATATTTTTGCAAAGTTTTTCATAAAAAGAAGGCAGTTACAATCTCAGAAAACGTGATTTTTATACTGGTCATGGCAACTAGTGCAGTGACCTAAAAGGTCTTATTTTCTAGAAGGTACAGAGAAGGTCATTCAGCCTTGCTCATTGTCTCATGAGACTAATATCTGCAATAAGAATATCTGCACAGGTTTCAAGGTAAGGACTGTCATAAACTAAATAAACAAATAGGTGGAATTTTATCTGATTTGAAAAATCATCAAAGACATTTTGACTTGTTTGAAAAATTCTTTTCTCCAAAGCATATGATGTGCTTCCTTGTTCATGATCATAGACTCCCTAATAAATATCCTTAATTTGTTACCTGTTGTAAATTATCCCAGAATATAACATACACTTAACATCCAGCATTTACAGTATAACTAACTCTCAAACTTTATTCTAACCACTACATTCTTAAAACTGAGGTACAAAAGTGTGACAAGTCTGTAGTTGGAAAAGCCAACTTGGTCAAAACTGAGAACAAAATTAAACGGATGCATATTTTATAAAATAATGTCTTGGTTAAGGTTTAACTACTTGTCTTAACAGTACAAAACTTTTGGTACATTTTTTAAACATTTTGGATTATGCAGGACAGCATCATATTATTACCTCGAACAATTTCCTAATGGTACCATCAGGCAAAATAAAAGGGCTTTTATTCCCAGACACAAAAAGGTACATTTTTTCTTTCTTGCAGTGGAAAAGAATGTGTACTGAATCATACTGACACATTCTTGGCCCAACAAGAAGCTGATATGATACTAAACTAACCTCAAATAGTAATTAGATATGATTTCATTTCATATAAGAAGGTGATGTAGTTTTAAAGGCTTAGCTTGGTAGGTAAACACATATAAGGCATTTTATTGAGTCAAAGGGTATAAGAGTGGCAAAGCAAGTGCTCTTATTGGTCTTGAACATACATAATTTAAGCCAATATCAGATCATCTATGTTATAGAGAAAATTTAATTAGTGATTTTCTGTTAGCAGCCAAGAAGGATTTATGTACTATTTTTGAGAGGTGAGTGTTCAGTCTTCCACTATTTCTACTTGGAACACTTTAATGACTCAGCTAGACCTCCAAAACCCCTGCCTGAACCTGCTAAAAATCACTGCTGTTTCTCAACAGATTTCTTTAAAGTGAAAATTCATTTGAAATGAAATTAATTTGTTCACTTTTTCCATGAAGATGCTCCTCAGCTTCCTGCTTCTGTGTTCACCTTTCTTGAACTCTCTGCTGTGTTTCAACCCTGTTGGTTTCTCTCTCCTCTAAAATACACCCTTCAAAGTTTTTTCCATTTCCAAGCTTCCGATTCCTGTCATTATTGTCTCTCTACTTCTTTTCTTGGTCTCTCTTTTCAGGGATAAGTTTTGTGTTCCCAATATGACTATTTCTGAAGTACAGCAAAGATATTGCCAATCTTGATTTAAACAGGATAATTCCCATAACCCAGTCTTGCCACAAGAGCACAGAGTTCCACTTAGGCTATTTTATTCCTCTTCTCCCCTTTTCTTTTCTACATATTTGCCACACACTGGGATTCTGATTTTTAAAAATTTCTTGTTAAAGCCTCAATCAGCTGACACCACCAATCTTCTTATTTAGTTTTTTTTTTGAACTTTCAGGGTTCCCTTCCACAAGCTGTCCCCAAACCAGGTGGTTGAGAGGAGAGGAAAAAAAAAATTATATATAAATCATAAAGCTACTGCTGGTTTGCTTTTTTCTATCAACTTATTTTTCTCTCAATTATAATTGCCTATGGGAAATAATAGGCTTGTACAAGGCACTGTTTGCATTACAGGAGGGAAGCGTTTAGCTCAGCATGGTATAATTCAGGCACCAAAACAAAATTCCTGCTATGTTTTATGCACAGTTGCTTTCTGCAACATGACTGCTTCCTCCCTCCTTGCCAAAGAAAGTTGGGCATATTTTTTTCTGTCAGCTTAAACCCACGTTTAAGGTTATTTGAAACAAAGCCTCAGGCTTCAGTCTTGCAGCTTGAGAGCAATTCCATCTGTATTAATGAGCTCTATAATTGTCCTATATAACATAGCTTTCAAATCTGCAAACCTTTTAAAATTATTTAAATCTCATTTCAAACTTACAGAAATACTTCATGGATCCTTCTTCCACTTGCCAGAGAAGACTTCAAGCTAAAAGTGCTTAAGCTGTATTTCTTACACATCAATTTTTTTTTTAAATCAAGTATTTGCATTCAAGAATTAACTGGTGTTTATCAGGCAATTTTATCCATCTCTTTCTTAAACTCACAATTAGGGTCACAGCAGGTCACTTCAGCTCAGACACTTCAGACATGTCAATCAGAATGCACATGTAAAACAGAAGCAATTACACACAGTTATTGCTTTAGCTGGCCCCAAAATCAAAGCTCTTTATTGCTCATTCTGTTCTTAAAATGCAGAAGCAAAATGGTTGATCAAGATGCTTATGTCTGAGGGATCATTTTATTTATTTATTATTAAAGCATTTTTGCTAAATTTACAACACTCATTGTCTTCAAATAAGTGTTGTGATCTTAATATCCAAATTAGAGTGACTTTAAAGAAGCTTGATCCCATATTAAAGAGCCACTAGTTCAGATCCATATTTCCTTCACTATTTCAGCAGACTACTTTAACAACTCTGGCTAAAACCTTACCAAAATTCACTGAAGAAAAAAGTTGCCAGCAAAAAACCAAAGTTCCGACAGATTTGGACATTTTTTGCATCGCTACTTGACATTTTATATTTCCTAGCAGAAGCAGGAAAGTGCCAAGTTCTGTTACCCAGCTATACTGGTGAAAAATGGGAGAAATTCAACTGATCTGAGAAGAATATCCATGGATTTACATTGGCTATGGAGTTCCTCCTCTGAAATTTTGCTACCTTTGTTCCCAGTGAATTCTAGTCTAATCTAATCCACAGGACATACGATGGTGAAAAATTGTTTTACAACCACTTGAATGATCAGCTCCTCTTTAAAATTACCCTTACAGGAATGCAAACATGGGAGTGTTCACCAGACTCCCCACTTTTAAAGAGAATCTCAGCTTCTTCTGTTGTGATGAATTCTGACACAGCAGTTGTGGCTTCTTGTTTTATCTGCTCATGAACAGCCCTTTGGTTTTGTCTCTTCTGATGTGTTCACACTGTACACAGATTTTATTTTTTGTCTTTTACATTTTATTAATCAAAAGGTATAGAAGTGGTTAACCTGTAAAAATTCAATAGTAAAAACCAAACAAACAAAAAAAAACCCCAAAACAACACAGGCACAAGTGCACTTTAGAACTATCAGCAAGAATGTGGTATGATCCTCAAACACTTCAAAGTCAAATTCAGTTTTGCTTGCTGTGTACAGCTGAAACTGCCTGGCAATGATAAAAAGCAAGGATTACTGTAAGAGGTTATGAACCTTTACACCTAAATGAGTTAATATCCTTCAAATTCCTTTCTCACAACTATTTCCTAAAACTCAGAGTTCAAGAATACTGAATTGAAAGTTGAGAAATATACAAGTTTTAACTAAATCAACAGATCTAATGATACATATCCAAGATCAAAAATCTGCCTTGAAGTGAAGCCAGGTTTCCTTTCATTTCTCTAAGCTTGAGGCCTTAATTCTCCATCTTCTTGCACCAACGTTTCTGTGAGAAAATGTTAGCAGTACATTTTGCAGGTGCAAAAGGCTTTGTGAAATGCCCAGCACTGAGGGATCACATTGAGAGCAGAGATCTCAAGGAAATATTTTTGATAGACTATACTGGAAGAGCATCATTTCTTTGACTGTGGTGTTCAAGTTGTATATTTTTACACTCCACTTGTATGCTGCAATGTTATTCTACAGCCAATGGCACAGTCGCCAGATGAAAACGTTTCTTTTTTTCTATTCAAAACTTCTTGAAATCTTTGATGGATGGCATTGTATCAAAGTAGGAAAGTGAAACAAAAGTCCTATTAAAATGCTATATTTTTTTAGATTATCTTTGCAGTGGGCAAAGGATTATTCATATTGTTCATTTTATCTCTATTTACTTTTCATTTTTCAATAAAGCATCAGACAGTGAGTCACAGCCCTTAGGTTCATGCCTGTGCTTAAATTGAGGGAATACATAAGAAGGGCCCTGCTCTTCTGCCATCACAGTTCACTCCAGTTTTCTTCCCTAAGAGCAGCAGCTCTGCCCCACTGAGGGGTGGGAAGACAGTGTGCTGTCTGGCCCCTGGACACGGATATTGCTCTGCCAAATGTAACCAATTCATGTGCCAATTCATTCTTCATCCATTCAGGGGTAACCAACATTCCACAACTTTTCCTTTAGCAGTGTCCTCCAAATAGGAAGGATTGAGATTTTAGCGTCCCTTTTACTGTTTTGTGTCTTTTCCCAGCTTTGAGATGTTGGCTTTTCTCTTGGCATTCAAGATTTCCAAATAATGCAAACATCGAAATCCTGTTCGCAAAGCAAAGAAAGCATTTCCAATTCCACCCTCTGCCTGCCTTTCCCGTGACGCAGCCTTGCCAGACAGCCAATAAAATCCCAATCCTCTGCTGGTATCCATGGGTGTGTGAGGACATTATTTCATCTACCCCTTGCTGTTAATGCTTTGACTACATTCACATAGGAGGCACTTGTGCTGGGAGCTATTTACACTCGTTCAGCATCCAAAAACCCCACCTCCGGCTGGGACTCACTGGCTGTGGCTCAGGTCAAGGCAGGGCTGCCCTGTGTGGGCCAGGGATAAATGTTTTCCTGCTTGTAGAAACACAGGCTAAGAAATGCCTAAATATATGATGGAAGTAGGAGGCAGGAGTGAAAAGGAGAGAGAGAGAGAGAGAGAGAGAGAGAAAGGCTTACTGAGGACAGATCTTCCTGGAGTAGCAAACCTGGTATTTCAGAATAGGAAAATGTCTGATGGCTGTTTCTGTTGTATTCTGAAAAAAAACATGGCTTATTTAAAAAACAAACATGCTGAAATTGTACCAGAAGTGTTACCAGTTCCTCCACCTACACAAAGTGTTCTTGCAGGGTCTTTAAATTTGACTACTTGGTTAGGTTATTAGAGTCATGGTAGCAAATTCAGCTCCTGTTGGTATTACAGCTTACTTTCAACATATGAGATAGCAATCTACATGTAAATTAATCAGTATTTTTCTCAATAGCACAAAACATAAGACTACCAATATATTAGCATTGTTTGCTAAAGTCTTTGTCAAGCCTGTGTGATTGCATTTACAAATCAACACAAGTCTGCCCAGACCCTCAATGCTTTCCTGTGCAGAAAGCTCAGCACTTTGGCAGATCGCAGGCACAGATTCAAAACGATGCTTTAGGGAATGAAATCTGCTATTATTCAAAGTAAAGGTTCTATATTAAATGTAAGCAAATCAGATATGACCTGTAGAGGGTGCCATGGCAAGCTGTGTGTGAAAAGAGAAAATAATGATCAGCTAAGTTCTTAAACGCTGAGTGAAAACACACATTCCACCTGAAAGGTATGATTAAATTCACAGAGAGGTTTGGGGCGGGTTTTTGGGGCTTTTTTTATTCAACTGCTTTGGTCTCGTTCTTTACTAAGTCTAGATATATAGGCTGGAAAGGAAAGAAAGCAAAAAAAAAAAAAAAAGGAGCAAGTTATAAATAAAGAACTGACGTTAGGAGAGCTGATAAAATATGAATACCATTCCAAGGAGCTTAATGTGTCATAGCTGCATAATAGAAAAGGGAGTGAAGTGCGTATGTGCCCCTGCTGCTTAACAGTAGGTTTGAAAGAGGCTGCAAAGGCAGCACAAGTGGAAAATTCCCTCCTTGGCTGCTTTCCAAGGCATCTATTCAGCTTATGAAAAATAAGATGTTTTATTTGATATCAAGTGTATGGATTGGGGTTTTTGTGGTTTTTCTACACAGAAACAATTGGAGAAGAGAGTGGGATACTGGAACCCAGTATCTTCTGTCTTTCCCCCTGCCTCCTCCTTTATTATTTTTAAACCTCTCATCAAATGTGCAAAAAGCTGTCTTCATACAGCATAGCCAGTTGTATATTTGATGGGTAGCTTTAAAATGCATTTCTGTGATGATCTTCCCTGGTCTCAGAGGTGAGCAGTAGCCTGGTAACCAGGGGCTGCTAAATACTGATACTTTGATTCAGCACAGCTCTGCTAAGCCTGCCATCTTCCATCTCCCAGGGAATCACTGCATTAAATTTACATTAAAGACGGCTGTGTGACTGACCCAAGGGTCATATTAGCATTTTTACTCCGGTAAGTTGGTCAGCAGAACATTTCTGTACCACTGGAAATTATTCCGGTACTCTATTGTTAGGAATTAAACATTTATGAGAAATTTTGTACGAGCATATTAGCAAGAATGAGCTGGTAAAAAGTACAATAAGGGTAGAGCAGTAACAATATGTAGATCTGAGAGAGAAAATCAAATTGGATTCTTTTCATCTCAGAATGAAAGTGGACACCAGGAAAGCAACAGGAACGTGACTGAGAGGAATCTTGTTTACTGGATGAGACAATACAAAGGTAATGGTGACAAATGTGCTTAAACCCCCCTGCTCTGCTGCACTCACTGGGCTCTGTTCTCATGCAGACCCTTTCATTAGATTCTGCAGACCCTTTCATTAGATTCAAAGCTGGCCAGTGAGAAGCAGCTAAATATTATAAGGCAGAATCTCCATTTTCAGATGAGCACAACCTGCAGAGCTACCTGGATTTTACACCCTAGAGATTCAAGGGTCAGTCACAAAACAGACAAGAGACTAATTGACATTTACTCTGTACTTGAAAGGAAACAAACAACCATATGTTAAAGAGGATCAGCTGTGAAAAAACTGTAGAAAATAGAAACCTAGATAACTCACAGGTGTATAAGTGATGGAGGAATGAAAAGGATCCAGCACAACTTGGCATTCAGAACTGAATAACAATGACCCTCACAGCCCATTAATATCTATTTGTCTGTACCCTGGATAATTCCATATAAATGAGAATGACCAAAAAACCTAACTTAACAATCTAATAAGCACTGATAAGCACTTTTTTTTTTTTTTCAATGAACAATAAATTTAAGACAAGTCCACCTAGAATTCTATTATATTTAAAGGAATTTTGGCTACTCTTTGCCTCCCCCTGCCTCTGATTTTTGTACTTTTTATCTCTAAAACTACCTTCTAGGAAAAAAAGCTTTTATTGGCAAGGTGACATCAACATGCTAAGGTAATTTGAAGCATCTCTCTTCTCCATTTCTTGAAAAAAAAGGAAGATTGACTGGGTGGTTTCCAAGCTGGGAATCTGGCTCAGTAGACACTAACTCCTAGTCTGTACTTCTGCTTCAATTGCCCATATGTAAAATAAGGAATAGCTCTTGGATACTTCAGAGTTTTAAGAGAATATCTTATACAAAGAATTTGAAATGATGCAATGTTTGGAAAGGGAATTATCAGACTTTTGTCAGACATTTCCTCATTGTCTCTAGAAGGAAAAAGATGACTTTTAGCTGCAGGAGAGGCAGAAGAAAGTAAATTCTCTCAGACACAAAGTCATTTTGAAGTTGAAATGCAGATATTTCCATCAGATATGCTGTGCCAGTTCCTGGAATATCTTCTCAATTGTACAATCCCACGGACAAGAATCTGTTGGTTAAATAATGTGCTAAAACAAAAGTCCAGAATATTCATATGTGTCTATACAAAAGAAAACATTTAGGAGGAACTTTCTAATCTCTAATTAGGCCAAAAATCTCTTTAAAACACATTCCCTGATTTTAGCAGTAATGTGCCAACTTCCAAAAAAAGTGATGTATTTGACATGAGTGACTGATTTGAACTAAAGCCCTGTGTTCCAGAAAGAGCACAAAAACTGCACAACGAGCCTGTACCCACCTCTTTAGTGAGTGTTGAAAAAGCCCTCTTTACGTGCAAAGTTTAAAAAAAAGAAAATCACTTTGGTTTGTCACGTATTCCTTTTCTCCTAGACTTCAGGTTTACAGGGTCTGGTTTTTGTTTGCTTGTTTTCTTGGTGGTGGTGGTGTTTTTCTTTGAGTTTTCTTTGGGCTTATTCTTTGCTGCTTTATCTTCCAGGCTTTTCTCACGATACTCTTACCTTGTTTTTTTAGGCATGGTCATTTTTTTCTCATTTTCTCTGTTTAGCACCTCCATCATTCCTAGCAACAAATTCTTGCTTACATCCAGACTCCTGACCATCCAAAATCTGATTCAGACTGGAATACATAAAGACTGAAAGTGTTTCAAAAGGGTTTGAGACACACAGCTCTTAAAGATGCCTGCACAGCCTCTTCCAGGAATGGCATGACACTTCAGCTGGAGCCAGGACAATGGAATGTGCAAGGTAAGATAGTGTCAGCTTCACAGAACTGGAAAATTGCTGTTGAGTACTAAAAGTGTTCTCAAACGCAGCCGTCATGATACAGTGCCAAACCTGGGGGAATTCAGCCTGTTTGCCTTCTGGGGGTGGCTGGGAACTGTCCCAAGCCCTGGCACAAAGCAGGAGGCACTAAAAAGCTGCTCCAACTCACACCTGAGCACCCACCACTCCGCCAGCCTGTTCCAGCAGCAGGGACTGGCAGGGCTCGGACGCGCCTTGGCTGCAGACCTTTCCTTCTCCAAACACCTCCCACAGCAAGAATAGACAGCAGGATAAAAACCTTGATTCTTTGCCACAGGAAGCCCCTTTCCTCTGAAGAACCCTCCTGGGACCGCATCCATGACATTTTGATTGTTTTTGGCAGCTGCAGGAGGTGGAAGGACATGGCTAAAACATGCCAACAGCAAGTGAAATCACAGCCTTCTGCTCAGGGCTGCCATTTCACAGAAAAGCAAGACTTAAAGCAACACTTCTAAAGTGCACAAGAAAGTACTTTTAAATATTTATTTCCTACTTCATTTTGGACATAATATTTGAAAAGTTTTATAATCTCACTGCATAAAAGTTTGGAATTTCTTTTGAAAGAATCGGATTTAAAAATAGAGAGGGATTTATTTTTTTATCATTAACTACATGATGATTTGAAAGGTATGATAAACACCACCATTTACTTTTGGTTATCCACAATGTGGTTAAGTTAGTAATAATATTTTAGAGACCAATTAGCACTTCAGAAATTAAGTCTAGGCTTTGAGATGGGCTGTTTCCAAATAAACCACTATGACTAATTGGTGCAGTTTTCCTTTCTTCCATGAGAATTCAGGTTTTCAGATATTCAGTTGGGTTGCAAAATAAACTGTAACTGAGGAAAAGTGTTTCCTCCATTCATTCACAAGAAACAATCGACAAATCTCCATCCGTCCTCTTGCTTGGAACCCGTACCTCCTACCACTAAAGGAAAGACTCAGATTACCAGGCCAGGCAAAATTTCAAAAGTAGCAGTTTGATAAACTTGATATTATCAACTGCTCCACTTTCCATGAGGAGTGTGGTTTGGAGAGACAGTGGATAAACATGAACAGGAGCAACCACATCTTGGTGATCTCAGTAGTCACCTTGGGAGGAACTGACCCAGCAAGAGCTTGTTTCAATGAATGCATAATGCTAAGTATATAGTGGAGTGCAGGCAGAAACCCACTTCATGCTTCTCCCAGAGAGACCCCCAAGTCATTAGGCTGCAATTGTATTTTTTCCACTCCACCCCAATAAATTATTAACTGGTTAAAGTTAAAGCAGAGTGAAAAACCTTCAAGCTGGTGTGAGTCATGAATCTGGCACTGCAGAGGAACAGACAGCTACAGCAAAATTGAAGGAAATGCTCTAACTTTGGGGAAAATGAATAAAAGGCTTCATGATCATTTCTTACTTGTTCATCAGTGTTTGATTGGGTGTTTTCCTCTACTCTCATACCAGATGAAAATCAGCCTGGAGGTTCTCCTGCAGTGCAATTTGGTAACGTTGCTTCTGAAAGGAGCAGGACTTCAGCCATATCCCCCAGTCCAGCACTTCTTGCTGGTGAACTCAAGTTTTCAAAGCACTGACTCTTCATTCACTCAGCTCCCCTCCTGCATTACACAGAGGACCTTGACACTCAGGATAGCACATCTGAGTACACCAGGCAACAAAGCACTTCAAAGCTGTAGTGTTGGTTGAGCACCGCCACCCACACCTGCCAAGATGAAGAAAGTGGATTTAAAAGCAATAAAGGATGTGACTGCTCTCTGCCTCCCTATGTAACAACAACAGCAATGATTCGCCTCCTCCTTTTCACCATGTGTTTCAAAGATCACGTTGGGCAACCTGAAAGGCTTGTGGCAAGCCATGGAATATCACGCTGCCTTCCTGCCTTTGTTAGTCGAGCCGTAAAAGCACTCAGAAAAAGAAATTGTTTATATTTTTGTGCAGGATACAGACTACAAGTCTGACTAATAACGTTCTCCAAGGTTGCACACAAGATCTTTTGAACTTTCAGCAGGTGCTTTGTATAATCTGATATTGCTAATGATTTTAGGCAGCAACAAACAGCCAACTGTGCCTGACTCAGCAGTCTCTCACTTTCTATATGTATCACCCAGATGAAAAATGCAGCATTTCCCTGCTGGCTGTTCCTTTGAAATTTGCCTTGTGCTTTCAAACAAACAGGGAAATCCGGGCATTTATAAGGGACAGGGGGGAAAAAACAAGAAGATCTTTTACTTGGAAGCTGTCACATTGATGTCTCTCAAACATTTGCCCGCAAACAGAAAAATTGAAGCTGAACTAAACCAAACCAGAAACATATTGCTCACAGAAACGCAGGTCACAGATAGCTCATGGGAACTGGAAGAGTGCTGGTAAAAGGTTTCACTAGGACTATTTATCTACTGGGAGAGGTTGTGTGACTAAGCATAACTGAATTCCAACCTAACTGGTCATGGCAAAATAGGTCCAAACTGAAGCAACAAACCCTCTAAAATTCATATGACAGTGGGCTACACAAAATATGTGTTTGATGAATTGAGGTGCTGGAGTTTCACTCTGAAAAGCTGAATCTTAACCTCATAGATTAGTTTTCTGAGATGTCTACTTCCACCTGTATCTTCTGAGGCATGTGAAACAGATCACAGCACAATATATCATGGGAGCACTGCTCTTAACCTCTCCAAATCAACAAAGAGGCAGCTCCAAAGACTGGTTGATGCCATGAGAAACTCAAAAAGGCTGTAGACAAATTAGTTTAGGTTTGTTTTTGTCTATTTCCCTAGAGAAAGAGAACTGAAGAACTGAATGAGAAGTCTGTGTTAAAGGAATTATAGAAAGTATGAGCTAAACCCAAGATTAATCTTTTTTAACCACAGGCAGTAGAGGCAATTAGCCTCAGAGAGGCAATTAGCTTTAGAATATTTTCACAGTAAAATGAGAAGAAAAAAAAATCAGTAGATCCTGGAACTTATACTTAACCTTCCCCCCATCCTTTAAAACAGAAAGCTGAAGTGAAGACTCATCCTTGCTTTCTGTTGGTGCAACCATTGATTCTTCAGAAGGTTTAGAATTATTTTTGTTTACCTATTTTAAACAAGACCCTCTGGTCTGCTGCTTCATGACGTCTGCTCCAGATTTTTCTCTTTGCTGTTTTGATTTTGAAAGTGCCACACACAGCCTCTGCATTCCCAGACCAGCTATGCCAAGAGATTTACAGCCCTGTGGCAACTCCAGTCATTCTTCTCCGTAGTTCTCAGCTACCTTCGCCTTCAGGGGTGGGCCATAACATCTTGTCAGCTAAAAAAAGAAATAAAAAACCTAATAAATTTAATATAAAGTCCTTCAAACAGCAAAAATGTTTGGAGTACAAAAAGCCTTTGGGCTCAAAGAAGCATGCTAAGTGAGGACTAAAATGGCAACACACATTTAGATAAGGCTCTTTAGTACAGGGGAAATTAATAGATCAGAAGATTAGAGAAATTGGGTAAATACAAGTAGAAATGTTTATTAACAAAGCCTTTTTTTTTTTTTTTTGGACAGGGAGAGACTTCTAGAGAGCTGTGTGAGACCAAGGAAAAACAGGGTAGTTGAGTCAGAGAGGGCCTGGGGTGGCAGGACTGAGCTGTTCCCTTCCCAAAGCCATTTCACACATCTCCTCTCAAAGGCAGTTCTCTGACTAGCTTCGTGCATCAGCCCTCAGCTATGGAATCTAAGATCAGTCATAATCTTCTGTGGTGCTTTGGATAAAAGACTGCTTTCAGGTGCATTTTACACTTTTCATTTCCCACTTTATGCCTTCCTTTTGCAACAGCCTTTTCAGCTTTGTAGCCAGGAGCTTTTCTCTTGTTTTAATTTTACCTGTTTTTTCCAGTAGACTGATATCAGTCTGACAGTCTCAAGACAAAAGGCTTTTATGAAAAAGACAAAACCCTAATAAACTGATGGTGCTGGCAAACCCTTTGGACCATCTGCAGTGAAAGCTACATTGGGCAGTTCCAGAAGCCAGGTTAGTCCTCTTGCTAGCTTGAAGAAGTCCCTTGGAGAGTGGAACTGCAAGTTACCAAATAAAACCAAGCTACAGATTGTATTCAGTACACTCTGACAAAGCTCAGACAGTGTGTGTGGGGGAGGGAGGTATTAGTATTTATATTGAGTTGCAAGCCTTTTGTCTGAGTGTTCACTAACATTTTTCATGTCTTGAGATTTTCAGTTCTTCAGAGCTTCAGTGGAAGAGAAAGTGCTATGGCAGAGGCATGCTGAGGGGTATTTGGGGTATTTGGAATCAGAGACCTGCAGGCTTCAAGACCAGCAGTAATTACAGCATCATAGGTGGGATTCTGGAGCTTGAATTAGCAGTTGCATACCAGTTTAAAATCAGACAAAACTTGCAGTTACAAGGTTTCTGACAAGACACCTTCACTTCTTGTCTTACAATTTATCAGCTCCTATTCAACCACTTTTAACTCAATGGGACTATTACACCTTAACATCAAGACACTTTGGATCTTAATATTCAGGAATTGCATCTGGGAAATTAATACCTCCTGCATTCCTTAAGTACTGTTAGAAGAGAGAACATGACATGTCCTTCCACTTCCCAGTTTGATGTCTTCACCTTTAGCAATGTTTCAGAGGCTCTCAGCTCCTACCTGTGTACCCCTGCCAGCCCATGATCCTCCAGCTCTCTCTGAGCCACAAAACACAGATGCTTCACATCCCCTGAATGCAAAGTACTCATTTTCTAGTGGTTCTGATGGATACTAAAGCATCCCCATGATGTCTTGTCCCTTCCTTTTTGATGGGATTTTATGCTTTTTTAAGAACAAAATAAAACACACCCAAGCTTCAAGCTCCCCAGAAGAGGCTCATAAAACTGCCATGGAAACTATTACCTGATAGATAGTTTAGAACAATATTTTACTACAGCTATCCTATCTATTGATTTTCCTTCTAGTTTATCTTTGTGAACAGAAATGTTAATGATTTCTGTTCAGCAGATTTTACCTATTTTTCTATTTATGAGCACACACGGTTCCTCCACTTCATTACTTACAGGACTCTTGAGAATGTTTCTCCTGTAAGTAGATCATCTATTTGCTATGAACTGTAAATTCAGAGTGCATAATCACTAAGTACTCTGTGAAGCTGAGTGATGTTATTTCTTTCCTGAATGAGCCATTCAGAAACACATGCACTTAAAACAGTGAAACATGCTTTGAAATATTTTTTTTAAAAAAAATAAAAGGAAAAAAAAAAAGAGAAATAATTACTATCTAGTGAAAACCTTCAGAACCCAGCAATTTGTCTAATGTATGTGTGACAAGCATGTGGCAAAAGGCAACCATGAAAAGGTGGAAAGTGCCGTGTAGCTGGGTTTTTATTTTCAGCATAGAATTGATGGTATCACTCTTCCTACTGCTGTTGTAAAGTAATGTAACCACCTAAAGATTCATTCATGGTTTTCAAACACTTCTTCTTTAGGAAAACATCCATTATAAATGTCAGCAAAATAATACCTAAACATGAAGGGCTATAAACCCCAAGATTAAAGTGAGGAATCCCACAAATACCTGGACTACAAGCAGTCAGAACAAAGCATTTGCATAGATCTTTTTGAGGGTGATTTTCACTACTAATTAATGTGATCTGACAAAACTAGAGGCACAGACACTTCATAAGATGTTCTTACAACAGACAACAGAAACTGCTGTGCCCCTTCCTGTCTTACATATAAAACAGCAGCAAAATGCTCGAGTCACTCTGAAAAACAGACAGATTTTTGCTCACAGAACCCAAATTAATGCACTGGCTTGAAGGATATGCTGCTTATGGAAAAAACTGATAAATTTCTAAGGGCTTTTGGCATTAATATTTTAGGTTCAATTTTTTTGAGATGTGAGCCACAAAACAAGTCCTTGTTTGTGTTGGACACAGTGTTTTCCATCCAATGATTGGTTTTTATTAAACAAACGAAACAGCCAGCACTTGTCATTACAAAGCCTGGAAAAAAAAGCTCTGAAATGATCAAAATCCCTTCTAAATGATCAGTGGGGGAAGTTCAACTGCTTTCAGTGCAGTTTCAGTCCCAGCTGCAGAACCAGGAGCAGATCCTCAGCTGGTGCAGAGTGTCACAGCATCGCTGAAGATGCTTCACACCAGCCAAGCATCTGCTGCCAGCAGTTTTCTAGGACTGCCCACATTTCTGTGTGCATCAACTGAGCAGTGGTGGGTGTACCCATTGTGTTACAGCTTCCACTTGGAGCAGGGATGACACAAAATCCATCATCTCCAGGGTACTGAGGTGAAAAGCCCTGCAGTGCTCAGGGGTGAGAGAGGACCTGCTGGGCTGAGAAACCCCCAGGCACTTCGCTTAGAAAAATTTTGCTTTGCAAAATGCAAAAAAGGAGATGTGCTAGCTCTTTGATTGCTGGTGCCAGGAGGAACAGAATGCAGGAAATCCAGTATCTAATGCAGGAGCATTTCTCTGACGCCTCATCTGCCATCACCAGGGGTCTCCAAAGAAAAAAACCTATATTTTCAATTAGTGCTTATGTTCAAACTCAAAAGCACCTCCTAAAATGCTCTCTAAAAAACACCCCATTCAAAAGTAAACACAGTAAGTTAACTCTATACAAATCTGTCTTTGATAAGAGAAGAAAAACTACATTATTTATATTTGAAGTCAAGGAAAGATTTCTCCAAGGATGTTGGAGAAATTAGACATCAATTATACTTATTCTCGCTGTGCCTTAGAGTAAGCACGCTCATTTCTTTCACTTCTACTGAGAAACAATCAATAAAACAAACTATATATATTGCTAGAAAAAGAACAGAGAAAAAAAAAAAAAAACAAACAGAGAACATAATTCTGTCACTGCACATGCCCAGAGAATGTCAGTATTTTGAATAATTCAGGCAGTTCTGCCCCCTCTTTCCGGAACTTTATAGCAGAACTGGAAAATTTTCATTAAAACAGCAGCAAGAGTAGGGTAGACACGGGACAACCTCCACATAAGGGATGAATAAATAGGCTGTGGTCTACAACCTGAAACAGAGATGTCTAAGGGGAGTTCTGATGGTGGTCTATAAGATTATTTGTGTTATACAAAAACAAATGGGAACCAGCAGTTTCCTATCCTACCCACTGCAGACCATCAGCAAAGCTCATAGGCAGCAGATTTAAACTCCATATGAAACAATATCTGCTAGAATTTTACCTCCTTTCAGTATCTTTTTGCAGTATTTGGAGGAAAAAATCCCATAAAAATCTGTTTTCTACATAAGAGAATGTAAGTGTATGTGCACAGGAGCACATTCCAAGCGTCATTTCCACACACAAGTTTTAATTCTGTCACTCTCTGCAGGGTCACTGTTAAGCATTGTAAATCAGTGAGATATTTCAAATGTTAAGAACGTTTCTCTGCAGATGGACCAGCCCTCTTCCCACCGAGGGAATGGGGGGTATCATGGCAGGGCCAGATTTATTCTGGCACGAAGCCCTTGTGTGTGAGCAGCACTGACTCCTCTTGGAGCTGGGGGCACGGATGGGAGCGAGCCAGCAGCACCACAGCAACAGCAGCAGATAATCCCAGAGTCTGGAGCCTTGGGAAAGCTGCTAGAGCAGCTGAGGACTCTGGGCTGGATCCTCTGCCCGTGTGATTTGCAGTAGTTTGATCTACTCACTGAAGTGATTCACACCCTGTCTTGGGTGTCCCATTGCTGCTGATTCAAGGGCAAAAAAATGCAGAGTTTTCGGGAAAAAATAATTACTATAAAATATAAACACTCTCTTTTAAAACCATTCTTTTTGAAATCCTTTATTACCTGAAATTCCCACAGATGATTCCCATTACCATGATTTGCTGTCTCAAGGAAAAAAAGCATTGTTTTTCTATAAGCAATTAGTACACTATGAATTGGAAACTTAGGCAGCTTTATGCTGGCAATTTTTTCTCCCAGGTGTGTCACATTTACCATGAGTTTCAATTCCATAGCAGAAATATTTGTTAATTAAAAAAAAACAACAAAAAAAAAACAAACTTGCAGATACTGTAACAAAAGTTGGAAACTGGTTGAGCAAATTGTCTCAAGAAAAATGTCTTTGAAGAAAATATTATGTTTACCTACCAATGTTTAAAAAGCTATAATTTTAAAAGGAGAATCAAGAAGAAAAGTTAAAATAGCGTGATACTTTTCATTAGGTGGTCTAAAAATTCTTCCTGGCATTCTGCTAAACAAAAGGGCATTTTGCTTTGTCAGTGAAGGATGGTATTTGCTCTTACCTTTCCTGTCAAAATGAGCACTTTTGAACTTAGATGGCTTCACAACACCCAGCATCGACACATTATTCTCTTTGCTATAAATGACCCAGAGGACAACTTTTCCACCAGAACTGCACCTTCCCTCAAGTTAACTGGGAAAGAACAAAGCAAATCAGCTCTGACATACAGCAATGTCTTATTAGAGAACTGCACTGAGGCCTGGGATTACCTTAAATGTTTACAACAAACAATGTGCTTATCCTGAGCTGTTTTTTTAATATGCAGGTACTTCCTGAGAAGCTTGGGCACACCCACATCTGGGCAGGAGCATTTGCTGGTGCTCAGTGTACAGGATTTTTACAATCTCCCTTCTGCGCTCTAAACACGATGATGATAAAGATTGGGTTTTGCTCCAAAGGATTTACATTGCACATATGTACTAGGCAAGGGTAGTTTTCATTGGAACATAAAAGGAACAGTGCTATATCAGTAGAAAAATTACAGCTATTATGCACTTCTATGCCAAAATCCTTTCAGTGAAGAGCTGGCTCATGAAGAAACCAGTTATTTAAGCAAAGCTGCTCTTGGTCTGTTCGCATCTGTTTCGAGAGGAATCTGAAGAATTCTTCCAGCTTGTGTCACTTACTGGAAATACCACATTGGAGCAGCCACTTCTCTCCTGCCTACGCTTCCAAAACCTCCCCGTGGTGACGTGTGGAGAGGCAGAGAGGGATGGTGGAGCCAGTCCATCTCTCTGATGCCAACTAGACATCTGCAGCTCAGTTCTTCTGACTGCTTTCCACAGCCTGAGTGGGACAGAGTGCCCAGGACGGAGGAAGAAAAAGCTATTCCAATATGTGAAAACTTATTCTAAATGTTATTAACACTTCTGCAGTTACTTGTGTTCATTTTCTCCTTGTTTAAAAAACACAGTATGAAAACCTCCCATTCCTGCAGATGGTAGAAATACACAGAAAACAAAAAAAGAGAGGCTCGTATATTGATAACTCTCCTCCCTTCAGCACTGAGAATAAAGCCTTGCATTTTGTGGCTCCAGAGCCAGGAGAAATAGTGCTGGATCCCCAGGTGTGTTTTCATCTGAGAGCATGATTGCTTTATCTTGCAACAACAGAGATTGCTATCAGTGCTAACAAAGAAATATGTAGAATCTCCCTCCTTAAAACTCAATATTTCATGAAGAAAAACACTCTCTTCAGGCTTACAATAAAGCAAAATGATATAAAGAAGGCTGTAAAAAAGAGGGGCAGGAAAAAATCACTCATCCCTATTCAAAGAGACCTTACGTTCACGAGACTGGAAGACTGTGCATCCCTTGCTGTAATCATAAGGGAGGGAAGATCCTTGAGGAAGAAATTAACTTGATCTTCATTTAAAAACAAAACCCACTTTCAATACCTTTGTGTATTGATAACAACACACAAAAAGAGTCTCACTGGGACATTACTTGGCATAATTTAGCTCTCCTACGTCTTGGTCTACTGAATGATAAAACCCTGCTTAGATCCCAGTTGAGCCAAGTGGGTTTAGTCACAGAGTTTGCCACAACTTTCACTGTAGTTGTTCTCCCTGATTTAAAATAAAGCCTCAAATGTTGATGTTTCCTATGAAGTGTAGTGAAATTTCAGTTGACATTTTTTTCCAGTCACAATGAACGTAGATTGACTGAACAATATTAATACTAGCTTAAAAAGAATAAATTTGCAAAGCTACTAAAATCACTGAAGCATCCACAAACTCGAGTAAAGTATTTTCATGCACACCCGAATGGTTAAAGATTAAAGATCTCTATAGGCTAAAGAGAGAATAAAAGGATAAAAAATTACAAAAATCAGGTTTTAAATATGTGTAAAGATGAAATACATTATTTTTTCTGTCTTTGAGCATTCAAAAATCAAAGATATCTTATTTAAGAAACAAGAAGAAAAAAGCTGCTCTTTACTAAGGGAAAAGAAACATTCCACTTTGAGGTTAAACAGATTGATCAAATCTGAAAGCTTTTTTTTTCTTTTCTTAATAGCTAGAAAGCTCCATCAGTGTTTTTTCCACCAAGTATATTACCCACCAGATTCTCCCCTCACCTTCTTTTCTAGTAGAGCTAGTAAAATAATAGAAAATATCAAGAATTTTTCTGGGACCTCTTGCACAGCCACTTCTTAAATCTGTTTTTAAATTTATCTATTCTTGGGTGCATTTTTATTTGCATTTGCACTATTTCTATTGTTTGAAAAATCAGGGTTTCATGGAATGTTATGTAATTGTATTTTCAGCACAGTAGCATGCTTGCAGTATAATATTTTGGCACAGCTGATCCTGATGAATTAATTCAATTAATTTGCTTGATGAATCAGCTGGACCTACAATTTCTATCTCTAATCAGGCAGTTAACCTGCAAGACAGACAAAATAATTTGAGAGTTCTTAACTCTGAATTGATGTCACATCTCTAACAGCAGCCAAACAGGGCTGTATTAACTGGAGGTGTTAAACTCATTAATAGCAAAATATTGTTGGGGAAGTGAGGATGCAGAATCTTTTAGTTCTCAGCACCGTGCAAGGCTGAAGATGAGAAGCTTGGCAGTGTGGTTTAAAAGGCACAGAGTTCACAGTGAAGCAGGCTGGCAGAGCGAATCACACCCTCACAAGGCTGCTCCAGAGCCTGCCAGGGCTCCAGTCAAAAGCAAAGGTGTTACCTGAGCTCCTCCTCTCTTGTGTGATATATGGGAAGGAAAAGGTCGATGTGAGAATGGTTATGCCATACTCCTCAAATATGGCATTTTATGAAGAGA
>NC_031770.1:12686931-12688875 GCF_001522545.3 Parus major | reverse complement strand
GGCTTTTGAGGTTTTAGTGAATTAAAGCAACAAATTGTTGATTTGAGTGAAACCCACCCTGCAAATTCCAGTCCCGGGGATCCCGAGCCAAAATCCCAGAGGCAGAAAAATAATTTTTGCTCCGAGCAAATCCAGTGAATTCCGGAGCTTTTCCCCTCCCCTTGGCAAAACCCTTTTCTCCCTGCTTTTATTTTGTTTATTTTTTTTGGCTCAGCTCTTCCTGATCTCTTTTCTGAGGGGTTGGGATGAGGAGATTGGGCCGGGATTCAGGGAGAGAGGGACGCGCTCCCTGCCAGGTTTTTTCTGGGAAAAAACCCCCAGAATCTGGAGGTAAAATCTGGCATTTTGATAATGGAAGCTCAGCCCTTTTCCAGAGAATTCCTCTGGCCTAATTGGATTTGCTTTCCCTGTTCCCGTGCGCTCCTTGTTTGGTTATTTATGGAAAACATTTGTCCGAGGCCTGGTGGCTCCCTGAGCTGGGAATTCAGGGAAAATCCTGGGAATTTTCTTGGGGAAAAACATCCAAATCCCGGGCACCCTCTGGGGAGGACAGGAGCCCCCAGCAGGGCAGGGAAAAACCCCAATTCCGTGGGAAAAATATGGAATTTTCCAGGCTGGAAAAGAAATTTTCCTCCCCCTTGAGCAGTGCTGGGATAAAGTCAGGGATGGATTTTCCAGGTAAAAAATGGGATCGGTCCCAGCACTAATTCAGCTGTGATTAACCCGGGTAATTAATCCAATTAATTAATTAATTAGTTAATCCCGGAGCGGGACACAGGAGAGGCCGAGCTCTTCCAGGCCGGTGGCGTCATGGCTTTGGAGGTTTCCATCCTCTCCCACGGATATCATGGATTTGGGGAAGTTTTTCCTCCCTTTTCCCACTCCCAGGCTGGAGCTGAGGGAATTTAAGCAGAATTCCAGAGGGAATCTCCCGATTCCCGGGATCTGGCCCCAGCTGCAGGCACAGCCCGACTGCAAATCCTGGGATTTGTGGGGTGGGAAAGGGCCGGGAGCCTGGAATTCCCAGGATTTGAGGTTCAGCAGTGGCAGCTGGAAATCAGCTGGATCCTACCTGGAGCAATCTTGGGAATTCCTCCTCCCTGCACCCAGCACAGCCCGAGATCCCAAACCCCGCTGGCTTTTCGGGGAATTTTTGGAAGTCCAAAGAAGAGATGTTCAAATGATGGGAGGAATTTCAATGGATTTCCCCCATTTCACTGGGAATTTCACTGATTTCCCCCATTTCAGTGGGAATTTCACTGATTTCCCCCACTTCAGTGGGAATTTCACTGGATTTCCCCCCGGTTGCAGCAGGAATCTCTTCCCATCCCCTCTCCCGTTCCCTCATCCCTTTCTCTCTGTCCCAGGGTCCCCAATTCCCTTTTCCTGTATCCTCTCCCAATTTTCCTGGGATCCTGATCACATTCCCGGAGCTGTATCCATGCCTTTGTGATCAGGCCAAGCTTCCCAAGCTCGATCTGCTGGGAACGGCGGCTCCAAAGGCTTTGGCGGCATCCAATTTGGGATGAGAACCCCAAAATTTGGGCCTGGAACTCCAAAAATCTGAGCCTGGAACCCCAAAAATTTAAGATGACAACCCCAAAAATTTGGGATGAGAAGGGTTAGGGTAGGAACCTCAAAAAATTGGGCCTGGAACCTCAAAAATTTAAGATAAAAACCCCAATAATCTGAGCCTAGAACCTCAAGACACAGTCTAGACCCCAAAAAGAAGAGACCTAGAACCCTGAAATCTTGAGTCTATAACCCCAAAAACCAGAGCCTAGAACCCCAATATCGTGAGCCTAGAACCCCGAAATTGTGAGTCTAGAGCCCTGGAGTCAGAGCCTAGAACCGCAACATTCTGAGCCTAGAACCGCAATGTTCTGAGTCTAGAACCCCAGAATCAGAGCCTAGAACCTTGAAATTTTGAGTCTAGAACCCCAA
>NC_031770.1:12250787-12367407 GCF_001522545.3 Parus major | reverse complement strand
TGTCGCTTTATTTCTTGTTCCCATCTTCAGCACTGTGTTAAAAATTATTAAAAAAAATAAAAATAAAATGCAAAGGTAATAAACCAGAGCAAACAAATTATCTAAATACGTAATTTAAGCACCCAACTTCCAGAGACAATTTCACAACACTAATTCCATGTCTTGCATTAATTTTAAGAAGAATCTAGACAAAGGTTTGTTTTCTTCCCTCTGCCAGAGTTTTTAAATTCCATCTGCTCTCCCTGTTCCTGTTGGTTGCAGAACCTTCGCACATCTTCCCTCTATATTGTATTTTTCTTGATGTCCACAGCTACAGCTCAAACAAACTTCCATAGTTTATCATATCCCCTCACAATTCAAGTCAGCAACATAAGTAGTGCATAAAACTTAATCTCAATGGTTATCTACAATGAATGCCAAGTGAAATGAAAAAGTCACATCCACAACTCATTCCCAGAAGCTTCCATCCAGTCTTTCATGCCTGTTTTTAACCATATCATTTGGTGAGGAAAAATAACACTTCCTAGCTCCAAACAAACACTGAAGTAGTTCAGCTAGAGATGAAATCCTAATAATTCTAATCCTACATAGTTAGCAAAAAAGAGCAAAACAGCTTAAAAAGGCTGATGTCAAAATTACTTTCCACATAGATTAACACAGAAAGATGAGAAGGTAAAGCAGGTTTCTAAAATCAGCAAGTTAAAAGACGGTATTGTGATGAAAATCTTCATATCCTGCAAGTGGATGAGAAGGAAAATCAGTAGTAGACAATTAAATGGATGGCTCTGGTATCCCTGGAAAAGGGGGACACTTCAAAATTACTTCCCAGCTGCAATCTTTGTGCTGTTCTTTTCTCCCTTTATGTAAAACTCAAGGAGGAGGAGGTGAAAATCTGCAATTATAAAATTTACAAACAAAAAACCTTATAGAGATGGACAACCCTCAAAACAGACACACAAAAATAGACATTCAGAATGAGGAGACCATTGATTGATATTTAACACATTATTTATTCTCATAAACACCAATCAGACACCGAATGGTAAACTGGTATTCGTATATATGATTTTAAATGATTTTGTCCTTCAATTATTTTATAAGGAGTTGAGAGGAGAAATTTGCCAGGAAATTTCAGTGCTGAAATACTGCTGAATCCCAGGACATCTGTGTGGGAAGATACATTTGGAGACTCAAGACACAAGGCTTCAACATAAACATCAACTGAATTCAATTATTACCAAGTAGAGAAAGCCATTGATCACCTGAGCCCTGAACTTTGCTATCACCTATACATTTGTCAATTACAGAAAAGAAACAAAGGTTCTGGACCAACAAAAGCTCCTCAGGAGTGTTTTCATGCTGTGCTCTTATTAGTGTTGCCCACAAAACTTGGATTTGTTAGCCAGTGTGCAGCAAGGCAACAATTACACAAGAGAGACATGGATTATTTATTTCAGAGTTGCACAAGCCTGGGTTCTCAGTAGTATTCCACAGATCAAGCATGCCAGTTATCAAAACTTTATTCTATTTATGCATTTTTATCAAAGGATTTAGAGTTCATTGGCTACAAGTGACATCGTTCTCTTATTGTCCTAGGTGACATAAAAAATAAAGTGTATTCAACACATATTTAGCAGTTTTTTATATCTCAACATTTTATCATAAATTTTAACATGTTTAGTTTTTGCAGAGGAAGGAGAAGGAAGAGATAGGTGAAGAATGGAAATATGATATGAATTTGTACTTGCAGCCCAGCCCTGCTGAACAGGGCAATTTTGTTACTAAGCCCAGCCAGGTCAGGATTTCACATGAATTTTATGTGAAATAATATTTACAAATTTCACCCGCAGATATTTAGAGGTGTAACTGAAAAATTCTCTTTTGTGTGGACATTGGATGAAAATCTGAATA
The DNA here is from genome assembly GCF_001522545.3 of Parus major. Lineage (NCBI taxonomy): Eukaryota > Metazoa > Chordata > Aves > Passeriformes > Paridae > Parus > Parus major. Next base: position 12,365,496 of record NC_031770.1, on the reverse strand, counting down.
GCATCTTATTTTAAAGATGCTAAAGCATCTCTTTTTTATAAACTGAAAGAAACAGACTCACTCACAACTTCCCAAAAAAAAAGTCACAGGGGCCAGTGGAAGTAGCAGAGCAGAAATGCCCACCAGGCTTCCCCATACTGTCTGCAGGGTGTCCACCAGGAAACACATCATCCCATCATCAGAAAAGGAACATTACACACGTGCCTATGCCTGAACCCTTTGGTTTGAAAGATTAAAGCTGCATTCTGCATCATAAAGAGAAATTCAAAATGGAAACGGAGGAAGAAAAAAGTTTCTCCTTAGATCTGCAGAACTGTCCTCAGGAAACCAAGGTCAGGGCATTTCCAAACAGATATAAATCAGTATTATTCTTAAAAAATAAAAAAAAAAAGAAATATTATAATGCTATTCTTCACAAGCACTAAATTAAAATATAAACCTCACTGCAGAACGTTTATAAACTAAATTATAATTAATTGCTTAAGCCACTTTTTTTTTTCTGCCATTGACCAATAGCCAATAAATTTTTTATGCAAGTTGGCAGAGGTAAATAGCTGTAACTGAACATCTGCTCAGCTGAACCAGGAACAGCCTGATTTGACCAGACACATTCAGGCATCACAGGAACATCAAAGAGCACACATAGACTGACCCGGTGTTTATGAACTTCAGTTTTCCTGAATATTTGAATATGACCCATAATTTTCATTCCCTTCACGTCAACCAGTCTTCCCTGATGACTCTTTCTTTAAATTGAAAGAAAGTTATCAGCCCAATTTTTTGAACTGCAAAGAAGCCTAAGAAAAAACAACTATTTGCAACTCCTGCTTGGAGGGGAAAAAAAACATGAGCAGCGAATGAAATCCATACAATAAATTATTCCTCAAAAGCCATGTAATCCTCTGAATTATGCTCATGTATTTTCTGGTTTTCATTTTACATGGACTCTGCCCAGGAAATCTATTTCTACAGAAATATTTTCACGCCACCAGTTTTGCTGCTGACTTTGAAATGGGAAGTGCAGCAAGACTGACTGACATCTGTGGAGTGCAGATCATGGTGTGTTGGGCACTCCACAAAAGACTTGCTTATCAGAATCTCTGAAGCTATGAAAATATGGCAATTTTTTTCCTGGAACTGTGCATACTGAAAATACCACCAGTGCTGGTGCCACCTCAGAGGGCAACAAAGATTTTGAAGTCAGATCATGAGATAAAATCCTTCTCTCCTAACAGTACAAGCAAACCCATGAATTTTTTAAATAATTTATAATATTATGGGAGGCAGTATTGCTTTATTGCCATTTATAAAAGATAAAAAACCCTCAGTAAAATAGGAAAAGGAAAACAAAAGAGAAGAAAAAACTTGTGTCTCTCTTCCAAGCTTTTCAGAGCTAAGCCTGCTGTGTTTTATACCTGAGCAGTAGGAATGAGATCGACTAATTCTTTTAATTTTTTTTTTAAATAAATATACAACCACTTGATACTGGGACAGGACTTGTGCCAGATTTGCTGCCAATTGATTGATTCATTTCTCATTGACACAAATGCCTGAGCAAACGAAGGGTCCTTTTCATTTCCTGCTGACAAGGAGGATTTTGAACCCAAAATTTTATTGAGTCATGGCCCTACAGCCAGGACCTTACCTTGTTTTGGAACAATTCTCAAAGTGAACCTGATAGAATGTACTATGCATACTAAAACTGAGACCAAAAAAAATGAAATAACACTGTAAAAGAATCTGCCTATTTCTGAATGTTAAAACATGTGCAACAGGTAGTTGAGATGACTATTTGTGCTACTACATGTGAGGGGAGAACAGGCCAGAGAGGACACAACCAAAGACAGCTGAAATGATACTGCCTAAATATAAAGCACAGCAATTCCCTTCCTGGACAGGAAAATAATGAGAAAAGGGAAAGAAAAGATAAAGTGAAAAATTAGCAGTAAAGAACATTCTTAATCCCCCAACACCAGTGAGGAACAGAACTGTAAATAGGATGCCCAAGCACCCTAATTTGCACACCAATCCCCAGAACTGCCAGCTTGGCAAACTTGCAGGAAGGTTCTAACTCATCCACATTGCTGGTTACCAAATGCATTTTTAACCCAGAGAAAGGCATGTAGCTACATGTTATTCCTACATTTAGAAAACCAATCCACCAAAGAGATAAACAGGAGCCTTGGATGAACTGTCTCCAGTGAATTTTGAAGCATATTGAATATCCTGAGTTGGAAAAGCAGTCCACCAGTGAGCAATAACACATAAACCACAGAAGCCATGGTATTTCCATGTGAAATAAAGGGGGTACCTCAAAGGAAGCACTCAGGATAGGTACAAAGTTGACATGTACAGATCATTACAGGGCAGGGCAGAACTGGGACACAAGTGGGTAAGAAAGATTCCAGACATGAAAAGTTACCAAACAGATAATAAATTGCTGTGTGGGCATTGCAGCTGTTGCACTACTGGGTTCAAAGCAAGCCAGTTCTGGCCTTGCATCCCTCATGTGACTTTATTTAGATAACACTTTAATTTTAAGCTCCATTGAGCACTATGTACATTTTGGACACTGAATGTTTATAATTAAGTGTATTTATATGATACTTTGTTTAAAGAGATGTGGCACGAAGATCAAAAAACTGCAATAATTTGATTCACACAATTTAGCCTGGATTTTGTATTATAGGTCTCAAACTCAAATCAGTAGCAGTGTTTCACAGCCAACTCAGACAGAAAATGTGTTTGGGTAAAATAAATTTTACTGGATTCACCCAAATTAACTGCTCCAGTAAAATTATACTATAACTGACAAAACATCCATAAATGTGATTAGAATTTTATATCAGAGTGACAGTAAAAGCCAGTTAATAAATAGCTAATTATTACATTTAGTCCAGCAAGTAATTCAGGTGATTTATCTTTCACTCTTGATATTGTCCATCTACACACTATTATAGATTTTCAGATATTTTGTCATTAAATTTGCTAACAAAACAGCTTTTACTGGGCACCTTGTCAAAGGCAATCCCAGTGTTTAATGCAATGACTCATGATTTTTTATAATCCAATTACAGCAGCCTGAAATTGAATAGAAATTTTAAAATTCACTTTGGGATTAAGAGTCCATAGCTACATTTTCAAATTTAATGACTAATTTAGTGACTAATATATGCACTATAATAAACACACTTATCACAGTTAGAAGGCTATAGATAATTCTGGTCAAAGGAAAGCTACAATATTTTCATTTTTCTTTCTTTTAAATAAGAATCAGTTTCAATGTTGATAGTGGAGAGTTACTTCCAAAACTCTTCAAATTAAAATATTTTTGTAGAATTTACAAAGTCATAATATATGATTCACCAGCATCATTCCCTATTTTTATTTTTGTGTCCTGGTTTCATTTCCAGTCAGAATGCACACTTTTTATCCAATAAGCTGCACAAAAAATAACCTTCATCCTTTCTCTTAAACCAGTCTTGAAAAGTTCTTCCATAAAGTACCCATTATCTCACAGAAAAGAAACTCCAAAGTAAAGCTCAAATGAATTTTATAGAATAAACTGTGAAAACTTACCCAGTGTGTAATAGACTCTGATAATCCATGATTTTTCCATAATTCTAATTTTGATTTATATTCTCAACAGATAAGTCATAAAAATCATAACAAGGTTTTACTCAAAGACAAGCTTAATGTATGACTGTGCATTTCCAAGAAAGTAGTTTCATAGAAAGAACTCGGCCAAAATCTGCCAATTTATCTCAGCCAAATATCACATACCAGAGCTGGAATATCACACACACTATTCATTTTTGCTGAGGTTGCACATCTTTAAAGCCATTTGACAGCACAATGTTCTTCAAGTAGCTGTCATTTAAATATTTATGACATGATTACTTAGATAAAGTTTCCGTCATTTCTGTAAGCAGTTTCTGGGGGAATCAAACTTTGAAAAACATGGAAATTACTAAAGCACTACTTGGCCATGCTTGCAGAAATAGCAAATTTCATGTACAGCATAAATAAATTCTAGACCTACTCAGAGCTTGAAATATAAGGAAGTTCTTCAGGAATTTTAATCAATACAAATTTTGAGGACACAGGCCATTCCATAATCCAATAAATAAACAGTCTGAATGGACAATGCATGCCTACCTCAGAGGATGCTGCAGGGAAGTGTGTAAAGAACTAGAACATGAATTCAACAATTCAACCAGTCAGCTTTACAGGGGTTGATTCTCACTTGATTTATACCCATTTAAATCACAATCTCATTATATCAACATAATAATCCATCTCCCTGGTGAGAGGCTGGGTGCTTTTTGCAGTCCCAGGCTGCTCAGCTGTCGCTGCAATCCTACAGAGAAGTGTTCACTGAGCTCTGCTGACTCATTGCAGCTTTTGATTTATTCCAGCTGGCAATAAGAGGAGACAGAGTGTGGCTGGGCTGGGTGGCTGTCAGGTGAGGAATGCCTCGAGTTTGTGGTTACCTCGCTATTAATGGAAACTCTGACAATATTCTCCCCCTCCTCAGAGCCTTTGCATGGCTGCACAGCCCTTGGAACTGTATTCCAGCCTAAAAGTAGGAGTGCATGGAGATTTGGACAAGCAAAATAATTCTGCACTCACCTTCCAAAGCAAGGCACTGTTTATATTCACAGGTTAATTATTGCTTATATTTGCCTCTAATCTGCATATGTGTGGTAAACGACCCAAAGCCTGATCTTACAATTAAGAGTAATCTGCAATTACTTCCAGCCAGGGTGTAGTCTTGCCTGCCAATTAATTACAGAGTTCGTGGGAAGTGTTTACAAATTAGTCAACTGAAAAGCTAAATACAGCAGAGTAGTCCTTCTGATGAGGCAGGAAATAAAAATGCCCCCAGGTATTTCATGACTCTGTTCTGTCCACAAGCACAGACTGAAAAGAACACAGTAAAACTCCACTGGCAATTTTCCAGGATGCCAAAATGGTGTTTCCTACAAGTAGCCTGCAGGATTTACAGTGCATTCCAAAATATGAGACTCTTAATGGCAACAGCAGATCAGTCCTTCTTTTACAAGTTACAAATGCTTTTTAAGAGCCTTTTTCCTGACAGTCCCTTGACTTCATAACTGCCATAATTAATGCTGGCAGGAGCTGTGCTCCCTAATTTTTCATGGTTTGTACAAAGAAAGATGTACCATCACTGGTTTAAAAGTTAGAGGGGAAAAAGGAACCTATTGTAGGAAAATACCTGGGTGATTAAGTTCAGTCATCTGAAAATTTATTTTATACTTTTTCTGATAAACTTCTCACGTTCCTTTTTCAGGTTACCCCTAAACATCTGGCTGGAATTACTGGGACGGTTCTTCCAGTTTCTGACCTTAAATATAATCACACTACTCTATCACCACTTGCTTTTGTGCAGATGTTTTATCCTGATTTTTATTTCATAAAAAACATAATTATATTGTGAGATTCGGTGCCACAAGATGTTGGAATTATAAAGGGATAAATGAGAAAATGTGGAAATGAAAATATATTACCTCAAAACCCAATCAGGAATTCCATCAAAGGCTATTAAAATTCATATATAACTTTCTGCACCTCAGATTGAGAATGTAAAGTAGAAAAAAATATAACTCTGCACTTTTTAGTCCCTATATTGTTGCCATATAAGAATAACCATCCAATACTGACTACTAGCAAAGAAAAGGTGCTGGAACAGAGATACCTCCTGGGCTGTCCATAAACAATGCTTTCCATGTAAATATAAATCCAGCTAAAACTCTTATATTAGTCACAGATTCTTTTACATTTAATTGTTTTTTACTTTATCTAAATTGCCAAAATAAACCTTTTCACTCTAAATATTGAATTAGGCTGAAGATCTTCAGTCCTGCTAGATTCTGTGGCAGCTTAATTTATAAAATGGCGTTTTATGAAATTTTATTATATAAAAAATTAAGGATAGAAGTGATAAAACACTTTTTTGTTTTGTGTTGCTTTCTTTCAAGGAATTCTTGAAAAGGGTTCTGGATATTAAATAAGAGCAGTCAAAAACCTGTCCATGATGAAACCCTTCATAAATGAGGCCATAAATAGCAATCTTTTCATTAGCCTTGTCCACATGAAAGAAGTTTCCCTTTGGACTAATTAACTTTTTCAGTAACTGTACAGAAGACAGAAAGTGGCTTGACAGCACCTGACATGACAGTAACAATAAGACCAATTTTGCTTCTGAAGCATGCACTCTAAAGGCATTGCCATGGGAACATTTATCCTTTTACCCCTTTTTGTGCTGAGCTTCATTGCTTCGAACATGCCCAGACCCACGAGGCTGTTGGCCTGAATATTTTAATAGTTGATGAGGGAGGGACTGAGGGAGGAGGAGAGACAAGATGCTTGGGTAGCCTGGAGCAATATCTTTATGAAAATCCTCTCATGTGGACTGTGTCTCCTCCTGGCCGAATCAGGATTTCAGTGCTGCCCCTAAACTATGACCAATCGTGGATTTTTAGCACAAAATACATTTCCATACAGAGTTAGCAGGCAGGCAGGAAGTCCTGCCAGGAAATTATATCTCTTGGCAGATACACTACAGCAACATCTTTCTAATTCAATGGGAATTTATTCAGGCAACAGGTGCAATGGCAACCTCTGAAAAGCTGATGCCAGCTCACATCTTCAAAAATCAGGACATGCTTTTCCAGAGACCAAGGCAAGTGAATGATTAGGCTATGGCAAGATTGAGAGCTAAAGGCTGTTTTGTCCTCTCAATGAACATGTTTTACTACCTTTAAATAACAGGATTTGGGTTGCTGGGTTTCCACAGAAAACCAAATACCAATCATAGAAAAATGGTTTGTGTTGGAAGGGATTATAGATTCTCTAATTCCAACCTGCCCTGCAGGGACCTGATATTAGTCTTTGTACTAAAAATACCGCACTCGCTTATTATGATAGAAATTACTTATTTACTTATAAATTACTGCTGTTCTGATTTAGATTTTTTTTAAAGGGGGGAAAAAAAAAATCTTTGTTTGCAGTAAGTGACCATTTCTGGACTTTAATCCCTATGTAATATTTTTGCCTTGCAAAGGTTTTTATAGTATTTATTATTTTGAAAATCTGAGCTCATTGGCTCAATTCAGAGAGGCACAACTGGTCCTAAATCTTTAAAAATATCCTTGCTGTCAGCAAAGTGCTGTGAGGAGTAACACATCTGAGAAGACTCCAGAGGAAAGAAGATAGTGCAGAAACATAATTAAAAGTCCTCACTTTTTCTGATTATTCTTGAAAACTGTTTTATCTCAATGTTATGAATGAAGTATTCTTATGGAGAAAGGTTTTCAGAAGTTAAGCAGATTATTGTTAGAAAGCTTAAAAGAAAATTTAAAGATGCAAAACTCTGGAGAATTTTATCAACCTTCACTTCTAGGAAGAAGGAAAATTAAGTGAAAATTTTCCAAAAAAGAGCAGATGTTGCTCTATGAAGCAACAGTAAAGCAAGTGAAATTACAACCTGAGAGGAGCTTCACTCAGAGCCATAATTTTAGACACTCAACACCTACAATTAGGGTCAGATTGAAAATGAGGTACCTGATGTGTGAAAGCCTAATGCATCCCACTGGATGTTTTCCCAGCTAAAACCCAGCTTTCAAAATGAACAAAAGAAAATATCCTTCTGGTTTGGGATGCTAAGAAGTCATTTGTCAAGAGACTTTTCAAAATAATTTTTTTTAAAATATCATGATATGGACATAAATGAACACTCAGTATCCAGCAAAAATAAGACTTTGGTCTGCAAAATATCCCCCAATGGTTTGTTTTAACATTTGTATGTTTCATTTCAATACTATTTTATATTTGAAACTTTTTTTATACTGTCTTATTATTGGTATTGTAAAACCAGTTCAAAACAAATTTAAACAAAAATTATTATAAAACTTCACTGTCATTAAAAACAGAGAAAAAGACAACCTCATTTCCTGTCTAAGTATTTTTTTAAATATGCTTTCAGTCAGATTCAGAAAAAAAAGCAAACATTCTAGTTCATAGCTCCCATTCTTCACACAGCTCATCATGGAGAAGTTTTGCTGGGATTTCTGCCTATATAAAGAAAATGTCACCAAAAATGTAAATGTTCACCTGAAGCTGAGAGTCAGTAAATGTTTTACTGCTAAAAAGAATTTCTTCTGGATCCTGAAAGTGTTACTGTAATTAAATGAAAAACATATGATTATTTCAAGGGCCAATTCTTGCCTAGTTTTGCAGACTATCCCAGCAATTACGGTGATGTGTCATCAGTTCCAAGTTACTTTAATATCTTGTTTGTTAAATATGACTCCTACATACTAAAGCACTTTAGTTCCTTAATTTGCAGAATGCTTTAGCACATGAGCATCAAAGCTCTTTTAAGAGGTACAAAGTGTCATCCACTATGGAAGGTAACAGCAAATTAAATTGGGAGTGGGAAAGAGGAAGGAAAAATGACAACGGGCGTACAGAATATCAGAGCACTGAGTCAGCAAGGTATATTTAGACTAATTAAGGGTTCCTTTCAACTAAGTCCACTACCCAGGATTAGCTCATTGTTAGATTTTGATTTGACACCTGGGTTTGTTTATGGGAATTGCAGTTTGGATTGCTCACAGGTCAGGGAAACCCAATGCCTATCACTGGAAGACCATATGTTCCCCCCACTCAAACCCATCAGACATCAGTAGGTGAGCCCATTTTTGAAGCAGCAGGTCTGAAAATATCATAGTGAAGGGAAATATCTCCCATCAGAGAGACTCAGCACAGAAAAACCCCCCACCCTGAAGTTTTGGGGAAGCACAATAGTAGGGAGGTGCAGCGAACTCGTGGTGAGTGACATCAGACACAAGACAGAGCATGCTGCATTTCAGCAGTGGATATTATCACCTCTGGAAGGAATAAAAGAGATGGATAACCCCCAATCTTTATATTTCTGGGAGCTTCAAATCAATGACAGGCAGAACAAGGTGAGCTGCTTGAATAAAAGACACTGTTCCCCCAGAAAAGCACAAAGACAAAATTCCAAACTGGCAACAGAGCAAAGAAGAAAGAATTGATGCTCCCACACTATTCTCAACCCTGAGGATTTTTTTTTTTCCCTACATACTAATTTTTTATATAAAGAGATTTTTTTCTCATTCTCTCATATGTAAGTGATCTTCTCCTTAGGGAATTATCAAAAGTGAGAATGATCAATGCTGGAATTTAATACATTTAGGTTCTAATCAGTTTTAGATGCTCCTCCATTTAATTATTTTTTTAATTCTCCTTTGTTAGGAGAGCTAGATTAAAATCAGATTGCAGAGCAATAACTTGGGAGGAAAGTGACCAGTGCCCAGTGAGAGAACATGATATACAGTGGAAAGCAATCATAGCCAGTAGCTATGATGGAGGAATTAGATTTCAAAGGGCAATTTCACATTTCCCAAGATGTAACAACACATAATGCTGCACAGATTCACACAGATGTGCAAAAGCATACAATAGCCTTAGAGATGGGAAAAAAAATAATCCAAGTTAGAGGAGATAATGTCAATAAGGTATTTATTTTAAATTTTTTCTGTTTAGTTAACTATTTTCCATATATATCTGACATTAAACATCAGTGCATGCCTATTAATAATCTTAATTTATTACATAAAGTGCTTTGATGATTTCTTTCTCTTAAAATGGGGTAAATCAAAAATGGAGGCAGGCACTCCAGGGAAATCCTGGACAATTGTTTTTTCCAACCAGCATCAACCCTTCTTGTTCCTGTTGCCCAGGATCTACTGAAGGTGGGACACTGTTTCATTGTGGGGACAGAACAGCATGTAAATATTAATAGGCAATGGAAGAGCAGGACTAGACTGGAAATCAATTTGTAGCATCAGCTATAGGTTTCTGTTCAGAGATTAAAGAGAAAGGAGTTTAAACATTCATTGCACTCTACACAGAACAGGTTTGCCAAACCAAAAAACATAGACCTACATGCTTAGAAAGAAAATCTTCTTGTACCTTTCTGAATCTTAAATGTCAACAGTAGAATAAGTCTGCCTCTGCCCAGGGGAACAGAGGAACGAAAACTTGTGATGCAGCAGAGTAATGAACCCCATGAGCTTCCCTTTGTCATTAGACCTTCCTTGGTGAGTGTCATTTCCAAAGAAAAAGACACACTACAAGTACTGAAAGGCACACTGTACTCGATTACGGCTTTGTGATGTGATCAGACAGGTTTTAAACATCAGCAGGGACAGCAGTTTTCCTTGCAGTGCCCACAGAGATGTCTTTTCAGGAAAAAAAGACAGACAAAAAGACAGTCACATTTGACACTGAAGACAGAGAGTGTGTGCCTAATGGGCTGCAGGAAAAGCCTAAAAGCATTCATCTCTCTGAGCTCTCTGAATGACCCTGACAGTGCAGCTGTGGCTACCAAGACATATTGCTGCAAAATGGGCAAGGGACAAGTGTGTGAAGGACAGTCAAAACTTGCACACTTGGTCAGTTTTTCAAAACATTTTGAGGCAAGACCTCAGATTGCCTCATAATTCACATGAACTGCCTAATGCAGCCTCCCTCAGCCCTGTTAATGCAATAAACTACATTCTGCCAGCCAGAATAAACATATTAAACATAGCACCAAACAGAGTTCTAAATGAGACATTACTTGCTATCTGTGTTCAGATGCTGTGTGCAAAACACAGACAGATGTAAACCTATAGTTACTGCAAGGTATTCCCAAACTTTCTGAGAGGGCTGTATTTCCTACAACACTGAACAGTATCAGCCCCAAATCTCTTACAGCACTGCAGCATTAACCCTTGCAGAGCCATATTCAGACAGGGGACAGTCAGATAAGTCACTGGCAGCTTCATCACTGTGACTGCCTTAGGACAGAGGCAATGTCAAACATTTCCTCTACTGCTGGACAACTACCCTGAAAATAGTGCTGCCTCTCCAAAACAGAAGAGATGACCCACTTTGCCAGTTTGACTGATTATTCTGTTTCACCCAAATTCCAGCAGTCTGCTTTCCAGGCTGGTGCCCCACAATGTGGAGCACACAAAATCTAAGTACAAATTGAGTTTAGTAGAACAGCAATGGATGTTGAAATACTCACTCTAGAACCTTCCTATCAAAAATACTGGCACAAAGCAGGAGAGACAATCCTCCCATTAATGTTGCTGCTTTTTATTCAATCTGGTACACAGAATACTCAAGTTTTGTGTAGGCATGTTCTAGGGTAGGGATGTCCCTGTTCAGTAAGAGATAGAGCAAAAAGCACAGGAAGAAGATGAGGTTGGCCACTGTCTGCTCCCAGGTGTGCTGAGCAGCCTCCCTGGAAGTCAGAGACAGCATCACTGGAAAGTCTGGAAACAAACAACTTTATTTTACTTTCTGTGGAGTGGGGCAAGTTGCAATTAAGTTGATCAAACAGCCTAATGAAACTGGGTGTGCAATCTAGAGGGGAAGGGAAAGTGAGGTGGAAGATTTTCTTTGTATTGCTTACAAAACCCAGCACTGGTAAACTCTGAGAAGAGGCAGTCAAACAGTGACATTCTCCCACCCTGCAGTTCAGGACTGAAGACTTATAAAGAAGCCAGCAAAATAAGAATAAAGTTATGCACCTACATCCACCTCCCCACGGCAAGCAGCAAGAAAGGCCATCGGTGACCTTTATACTGCAGCTCAGAATGTACATGAAAATCTTGAAATTGCTGTTGAACCCTCACACACACAGAGCCCTTTGAAAAGCAGGTCCATCCCTCTGTTAAGGTCAGCTCTGCCAGGATTCTCCCAGGGCTGAAGGAACTCCCAATAGTCCTCCAATAAATATGAAACACACAATGAAACAGAAGAAAGGGTCGGTGGTTTAGGTCTCTCATTGAGATTTTCCTGTGTTCACTGCACTCAGCAATATCGAGCAACCTTAAATTTGCAAGTCAGAGCTATCTGCCAACTCTCCTTGTCTTCACCACAGAAAGAAAACCCTGAACTACATCCCTCCGTGGGCTCTCTGCCTGAGGACAGCAGAACTGCTCTGCATAGGAGCTTTGGCTGAAAAAACATTGAGAGATGTAATTTAGCAGCTCCAGATTACTGTAGTGATGCTGCATGAAAAGCAGCTCATTCTTTCTTCACTGCCTTTCTAAGAAGGTACTTACTAGTCTAACCTTTTTGAGGGGGGAACAGGTATTTCCCTGGCATTGATAAATGCAAACTCTGCCACAGATTACAATACCTGGGATTAGTTTTAGCATCAGGATTAAATATTTACCCTCTGTAGCTTAGGAGAGGAGAACTATTTGAAAATTCCTGTCAATCAGACCTCTGGGTTTTTTCTTCATTCTTAGCCTGAGTTTGTCCCAGAAGAGTTATGAGAGTTATGAAGTACCAAAACACCTGTTGCAATATGTGTTTATACCTAGAAAATTGACCTGAGGTCAATTCTAGTTGAATCTATTCTGATTTTTAAAAAATAACAACCCTTTTTATTAAACAGCCAATTCAGTCCTGAAATGCTTTTAACCTTTAGATTCAAAGTACAATTCTTTAGATTCAAGATAAAAAAAAGTTATCATTTTACCCAAAAGTAGAGTAAATAGGCAACACTTTCCTTTTTTTCTCTTTGTTACACAAGAGTAGAACAGCAGAACTTCAAAACATCTAAAGCAGAGAAAGCTCCAAAGCCTTTACCATCACTTGTTTTGAAATAAAGATCAATTCCCCACCCTCCCCAACCTTCAAATCCTCACCATTGAACTCTACCTCAAAATACTTTTCCTGCTGAAATGGGTGCAAGAGCTGAGAGACAAGAGGAATACACAGCTAAATCCAAATGCTGAGATATATTTGTTCATCTTGAATGAATAGTCATGAAAAAGCAGTACTGAGCTCTTGCCTCATGTAACAAATAGCAGAGATAAGGTGGACACAACTTGCATCCACAGGGGTGCTCTGCACCACCCACTTATAACTGGTGAGTGGCAAGAGAAGAAATTAAAGGGCTTTATGTGATACTGTGATGATTCCAGATAATTTGCCTTTTAGCCTTCCTTTTCTGCTGTTAGTAACATCAGCATCACTGACCAATTAATGGGCACTTTAGGAATGCCAGTGAAGGTAAAGGAGGTTGATGAGCACAGTTGATTTTAGTGCACCTGTTTTTTGCAGGGCACATGGAAACCCAGGGAAGGCGAGCACCTTCCCTGGAAGCAAGGCAGAGCAGTGGATGGAGCCCCCAGAGCTGCTGAGGGAAGGACACTGCCAGTGCTGGCTTTGTCACCTGCCTGCCTTTTGCCCTCTGCAACTCTAACATGAAGATAGATATAGGTGTTTGCTGCAATTTAAAACAATTTTGGGGTGCAAAGCCAGCATAAAATCTGCCTTGGAATTTTGCATCCCTAGCAGCAAGTCCACTGTCTCCAGTTTTCTGGGAAAGAAGGAAAAAGTAAATATGAAGAGCAATGGTTCTCTAGCCTAGTGCCACAGCCCTGGGCCCTCAACAGCCTACTCACCTCTACCCACCACCACTTACTACCAAATCCTGTTAAAAATTTCCTTACTGTCTTGGATGATGGACTGGAGTGTGTAATTGTAAAATCAGCACAAGGAGATGAGGGGTGCAAGGTGCCTGAGGGACAGAATCAGAACCTAATATGAACCTGACAAACTGGAAAGAAAACTTTAAATTAACAAGATGCATTTTGATAAAGACAGGCTCAAATCACTACTGAGTAAGGAGAAATTGAAAATAAAAGTTCAAACCATGAAGCAGCTGGTGATGCAACAGAAGAAATTATGAGACCTGGGTTTGTAACACAAAGAGAATATGCACACACTGACCATCAACAGTGCAGACAAAACAGCAACCCTGAACTCCAAATACATCAATTCTATGTCACACACCTCCTAAGAGTTACTTCTTTGTCACTCACAAGTGCCTAAGTCTTAAACTGGAAAATGCATGTGTTTATTGTGTACTGAAAACAATATATGATGGGAGCTGTGTCATAAAATGTTGTTTCTTTAATTTTATTTTCAATTTATTTTAACTTCGGGGGATACCATTTATCTATAGCAGAAAAAGCAACAAAAACGGGGATCAAGAATATTAGACCAAGCATGGGTCAAATCTTTACATAACAGTGAGACAGACACTAAGGGAATGCAACAACAAAATAAACAGGCAAGGAGAAGCTGCATAAACTTGCAATGTCTGAATCTGTGCCAGCACAGCCTGCTAAGAAGCACCTGGCAGATTACACTGGCAGGCACCAGAGGACTCTTGCCCATTTGGTGTTTGTTCATTCTTCCCCTCACTCTTGCCCTCAGTGTGGAAAACATTCAGCCCTCGAGTTTCAAGTGCCAGTGCTTGCCAGCCCCTTTTCTGATTGCTTCTTCTTTGTTTAAATTACAAGCTCTCAGCAGCAAGCACCTTGTTTCATATTATGCTACTAAACACCCACCACTGTGCTGATGTTCTAACAAAGACAGACAAGACAATGGTCTTTCAAAAGGCTGATTAAGAAAAGCTATTATTCATCTCCAGGGCCTGGTACCATTCCCTTCAGGAAGATAAATAGTGCTACAAATATAGGCCTTTGTGAATAAGGCACTGAGATGATAAGAACTTAATTTCCATAGGAGGACAGATACACATTTGAGTTATAGCTGCTTTTATTCTTGTGTATGAGTTTCCAGACAGAATTTAGATGCAACATCACTAAGGAAAAAAAAAAAAGGAACAAAATAAAATTAAGTAATATTAAAACACATGTCATCTACACATTAATGAAGAGACTTTTGGTAGGAACCACCATGTGATAAGAGAGTCTATAGTTAATTTAGTCCAGTAATTTTGTTGAGAGATGTGAAAATGTCTGGCCTAACTAACCTTGAATCTTACATGAGTCTTCCAAGCTTCTTCAACACGTCAGCTAAATCAAAGGCTACCACCAGAAGCAAACTAAGCAAAACACATGGTTCATGAGTTTTCTAAAGGCTCCTGGAGACTTTTCTCCCCTCAGAGAATCACCAGTATTACTGCAAGATAAACACATGCATCCAGAGGAGAAAAGGACTTTGGGTTCATAATCTGCAAAAGAAATGAATGTTCAAAAAGACAAATAGATAAACGGTTTTTGTGCCAAAGGAAGAAATGGAAAATGCAAATTTATGCTGTTGAAGTATTCTGCCTTCTGGTTTTAGGAATAAGGCCCATCTGGTTTTTTGAACTTTTCACAGCAGTGTCAGACAAATACATACTGTAAATAAATGCTCCATTTTAAGTGACTCCAGTATGTTTTACCTTGTTTGTGCCACTAAAATTCCACCAGGAAGGGAAGTTTGCATGAAAAGTACACTTTCTACAAACAGATTTTTTTTTTTTTTGTCTTCCTACAGCTTAAAGATGTGGCCATAAATAAGAATCCTTATAGGCACCACACACACCGGTGCAGCTAAAGTGACAGCCTTCACACCCTGCATGCTGTTTGACCTGAGTTCTGCCCAAAACTAATGGAACATATCACTCATCACACATCAAAAAAAAAAAAAAAATCAGTCCAAACAGTCCTAGCCACCTTTTCCATTCCAACCTGGGAATCTGGGCGATGGACTCAATTCCCAGCTGCACCAAAGGGATTATTCTGAAAACCTCTCTTAAAGAATAGGAGCAAACATTGGATGTGAAGGAATTCATGAGGGAAGTGGGGCTGAATTCCTGCTTTCTGATGTGAGAACAGCAGTGATTCCTATCTCTTCTCTGAGATTCAAAAGATTATCCTAGAAAATCTCATTTTTTATGACACAGCTCTCCAGTGGTGGATTTCTTTATTGAAAAAATATAACAAATGCCACCAGGGCCTAATGTACCTGATTTTGCCAACAGCTCCAGAAACAGAAATCACAGGTAACAGTCAAGATTGTTTCCATATAAAAAAATTCCTTCAGGAATAGTCCTTTCTTAAACAATTAAAACTTAATTAGCAATTTCTACTGCATTTTTAAAAACTTATGCAAAGAGTTACAAATGGCTATCAGCTACTTGCGTACTCAATGAGAATCTCAAAATAAATCTCTGCAGATTTCATTTCCTTTTATTTAGAACCAGTTAAAGAAGAGAGAACATGTCCTGGACATGAAAAATTTGCAGAGGTTTAATATTTTTCATTATATTGTCATAAGCAGCAGTTTCTAAGCTTTTGAATATTTCCAAATCACTTGAGCTGTAACATTTTTTTTTGATGTTGCTAAACTCTACTGAGCTATGTCCTGTCTCCTGCAGGCCCTACAGGACTTTTGTGGTAGAAGGGATTTGATGCACAATAATTAGAAGACAAAAGCCAAATGGAAATTAACCTCAGTTCAATCAGTCTTTATCATTCCGTAGTTATATCTAGAAAGTTGTCAAATGCTGATTAACCAGAGCTGTTCAGAACTGTTTTGATGAGGGAGTCAGAATTAAATAAACAAATTGTTTTGTGAAGTAAAAAGGGGGAAAAAAAAGGGAATAAAAGCTGCTAACATGATGGGTTTGGACTTATATCACAGAATCTTCTGAATTTGAAGGGACACACAAGATTCATTGAGTCCAACTCCTGGCTCTGCACAGAACCATCCTCAAGGATCACACCAAGTGCCTGAAATTGTTAAAATGCACCTTCAAATCTGTCAGGCTTGGTGCTGTGACCCCTGCCCTGGGGAGCCTGTTCCAGAGCCCAACCACCCTCTGGGTGAAAAACCTTTTCCTGATATCCAATTTAAATGAGTGTTATTGTCAGCATTTTATTTAGATAGTGACTATTAAATAATTCACTCTGCCAGCAGTAATAAGATAAAACCAGAAAATATTTAACATTTTAAAACAGGACCATACATGGGCACACTATAAGCTTGAGCTTGTTAACAGCCTGTATCTTCTGTCTATAAAGACAGACTTATAATTCATCTCTGATGAACCTGCAAAATCTCTCTAATCATTAAAAGCAAACTGGATAAATAAAGCAATTTATACAGCTGCAAAGACCCAACTCATATAATCAGCAATCGTTACTTTTATTTTTGTTTCTCAGAGCTGAGAAATTGGAATATTATTATCAAAACCCACATCTAGCCACAAAGAAATTACAGTTATCTTAATGATTATTTTAAGTCAAAGAAGAAAGTGTAAATGGGTGGGCAGTTATTACTAAGGAAGTAGCTGAGTATCAGAGGTAGGGCTTCTGCCCAAATGTAAAGGATAAATTTTACAAAATTCTTGTCCCACAATGCCACAAGAATACCTTTCATATTTCTTTCATATGCTCTTGGAGAAAGCTCAGAAGGCTTCAGCAAAGCTAAGAGATAGAAATGCTAAATATATTTCTGATAACTGAACACAAGTAACAAAACTGATAAAGTAGAGGAAAAATGAATAGATATATAGTTAATTCAGGCAAACTTAGAAGTACTTGATACCAACAGCAGAAAATTTTGGGTTTTTTTCACCACAGATTTAGAATATGAGCCATTTTCCAGGAAAATTAATGACAAAATCTCTTTAAATTCAATGGAACAGAATCAATCCTTATAATTCTGTCCAACTTTAATGGAAGCTGTATCTACAAAACAGGTGCCTAAGGGGACTTAAAGCAAAATGGCAAAATGTTGAGAGATTATTTAGTGTGAATGAAAATGCCACTGAGATTTTAAAGTACAAGAATAGAAACTGCTTAGATTGGGGAAAATGAAGATACAAGTGGGGGGAAAACCCAGCCTAACTGTTGTTGCAGGCTGAATTGATCAAGACCAGAAGGCAGAAGAGCTTCACAAATAGATTTCCAGTGCAGAGAGAAGTCAACAAAAAGAGACCTGTAGGTTGAATCTGACAACATGAATTATGGATTAAAATAATCCTACCTGCCCCTCCATGACTCAGCCCACATACAGATATTATAGGACAATTCATCGTTGCTCATTCACCTTGGTGTTCATTATCTCAAAGATGGAAACCCCAAAATAAAGCTCATCTGGCTTAAAAATTCCTTCCTGAGAAAGAATCCACATCTTGTAATGTCAAATGGAAAACCTCCTGTTGGCCCAGGGAGGGCAGGATCCTCTTGGCCTGTAAAGAAACTTGTACCACTCTGCAGCTGCCAGGGTTTCAGCTGCCCTCCTTCTGCTCCAGAAGCCAAACAGATCCAGAGGTTCTTTCCAACAGGCAGATTCCCTCCAATCACCTTATATCAGTTCTTTTCTTTGTACCTTTGAAAATTAGTTCTTCAAATTTCTGCCTTGTTTCTCTTATCTGCCAAGTCCCTTCCATTTAATTAGAATTGTTTAAATTTCGAGTGTGCTTCTAAAGAATACATTTTAATTTCAAGAAAATATTGTATCTTATCTCTTGAACACCTTATTTGGGCTCCCACTTTCTTCCAATTCTTTTCCTTTCACATTCCAGGGTGTGCACGCTGTCCCATCTCTGATGCTAATAAGGTGTTCTTTTTGTGCCTCTATGTTGAGTCCAGGGATTTAATTTCCTAATTTTTTCCTTTTGAGTGATTTCTAATTTCTTTTAAACTGAGAGAGTTTCCTTTCTACAGGCCAATATTGCTTTTTTACCCCTTGGTAAATTCTGAACCACACCAGGATTGCCGACCACACCCCATTCCCACTCATATCCTCACAGGTGCTTAGGACTACAGAGGGACATTCCTGGCATTTTTATCTCTGTCACTGTGGTTCACTGATGTAGCAATTCTACAAAGACTTTATTTCCACAAAGGTGGGAAATTGCTCATTTTGTGGTCTGGGTGGAGATCCACAGACAGTCAAGGCCTGTATCCCATGGCAAAGTCCTGAAGAACCTCCAGTTGGCTGAGGGAAGCAGAGAGTGGGGCTGCTGAGGCTGCAGCTGTAATTAAAATCAGTATAAAAATGCTCATCTTTCATTTTAAAAACTGTGAGAAAATACTTGATTTTAGTTCTGAATTTAATTCTCCATGATTGTTGTAGTTGCAAAAGGAGAGGACATTTCCATGAGGAAGAGGCCAAGAGCACTGTTCAATGAGGGGGAACGTGATCTGTACTGGAACCTCTGTGAAAACATCATGAAACAGTGTGAAGGCATCTGGTTTATGACAGCTCAATAATACCCAAGCCTACTCATTTTGGTTAGTGTCAGAGCTGCCTTGCCATCTGACAGCCATCTGCTTTCCTTTCCAATACCATCACATTAGGGAAGGGGCTGGAGAAAACCGTGAAAGCACACAATAAGCAGTAAAATAAATAAAAGAAAGCAAACTAGATTTATTAAATCAAGCATCCTATGCAAGGTATTTAAGGCAGTTACTTAAAGTGTTTGCATTTTAAAAAGGTCAAATTAAATTAGCCATTAATTTTCACCCAAGTTGCCTCCAATTGTCTCAGAAATTTAATCTAAATGGGCTGCATTAATTTGCTCAAACTCCCTCAATCACTCTTTTACTGGACGCAAATCAAGTGCAATGAAGGAGGAGGCTCATTTTTGGATTATTTGTGTATCTGGTAGAAGGACTATTTGCAGTTAGGACTATTACTATTATTTTTTAGGCATGATCAAAAATAAATGGTCTGGAAACAAACTGTGCTTTCTTATTGTTTCTTCAGGTGAAGTTACAGAAAGCAAATGAAAACAGTTTTATTTCCGCTTGGCAGAAGCGCGTTCATAAATTTTTTAAATGGCTCAATTGAAATGCCTACAAACTCCAGTGCTGCCCATAAGAAATGAGAAATTTTTGATTCACTTATACATCCATGAGCTCAATATATTACTTATAGTGGAGAAAGATATGTGGTAAGAGAGAAAAAACTGCTCTACTCAGGCAAGCGGATTAAACTGTCTCTTGACAATAAAAAAATCTTTTTTAAAAGAGCCCTAAGTAGATTCAGTGTTTTTATTTACTGCTATTGCTATTTTAATTTCAGCTAGCAGAGTAAAAATTTATTTGAATTTGTTACTCCAGAACAAATCTAGAATTCCTTCTCTGTCTGTCAGCCACAAATATAATTTAATCAATGTTTTCTGCGGTATTTTGTCTGAGATAATTGGACACCTTCAGAACCCCTTAGCTTTCCTAGAAAATACTTCAACTACAGAATATCCAGCACTTCCAGAAATATTCTAATGGTAAAGTGCAGGCCAACAAGAACAAATATCCTACCTGTTTTTTCCCTGAGGATTCAGTCAGGGTCTCTTGCTTCTGCAAAGCTACTGATTTTCATGAAACTTGTAGAAATTTAACTATCTTTCAGACCTTCAACCTTTTGCCTGGAGCACTTAAAACTTGACATTACTTTCTAAAGATTTTGCTGTGTGGGAGGAACTCCACTGTCAGGCAGAAAACTTAATTTTTCCTTCAGAAAATAAGCTAAAATGGTGCCTGGGATGTGTTTGTTCTAATAAACTTACCCTTGGCCAACTGATGATGTGGGTTTCTGAGATGGGAACACTATCTGTCAGAAGAATGAAGTCCTTGAGTGCAGCATATTCCATTCTTGGAGTTGTCTTCATTGGGCTTATCTTGCTCTTCAAATACCTAAGAATAATCTATGCAAGTGGAGAAGGAAAGAACATTTTAAGGTCAGTCACACCTGAAATCAGGGTTTGGAAGAAAAAGCAAATAGGAACACGGCAGAAATACCCAACTCTGCATTAATCAGCAGAAAATCTGGCTGTCAGGCTTTGACAATTGATTTAATTTAGATTTAAATTTAGCCTGATACAGATATTTTTAGTTTCTGCAATTAGAGCATCTGATAAAACCCAGAGAATTGAAATTATGTTTAAATGCAAATCATGGAATCAATCAGAGCAAACACAAAGGGGTTGTTCCCATGGGTGTTACAACTGTTTGTAAGCCTCAACCTGTATTCCTCAGTGAATCACTCGGGAATAGTGTAGCCTGATGGCTGATAAACCCCTGTAATAATTAATTAATATTATTTTTTCTGATACACCCTTCCCACCTGCTATAAATAAAAAGTGGGAAATCTTATTCATGCTGATCTAACAAAAATAAGCAATTCTCAACATTAATCCAACAGTTCCACCTAATCTCCAGTGAGACAAACATTAAATGCAAGCTTTATATTTTGGGCAGAAAAAACCCTGAATGTAATCAAATTTATGCCTTTATTTTGCAAGAGTGAATTTGTCTGTATGCAAGAGAAAATGCAGATCTTCGTGATGCAAACTTGTAAATTTGGGTAAAAGTTCTACCACATCCTGTAAATGCTTGATGCAAAATGGATATATTGGAATACAGACAGGCCTAATTTCCTTAAAATAAAATAGGAATTTAAAACTGCAGTTTATAACAACTCATTATTACTCAAAGTTCAGTAATTTAGCACTAGGTTCTGAGTACAACCTGGATCTAATTCTGTGTAAACAACCACCATGGATAAAACTGATCCACATTTATTTATTTATTTGAGTTTTCTTTTTCAATTCAAAATTAAATGACCTGACCAAGTAAAGCACATTGTCAAGAGAGCTTGCTACTGGAGAAAAAAAACAAGTGTACGTTCAACAATTTGGAGAGTTTCTGAGACAAGAATCTAAACAATAATTGTACTTCATTTGTTATGAGTAAGGCAGTGACCTAGATGACATTACATTAAAGCTGAAAATAAAGAGGCTTTTCCAAAGCAAAGATATGATTTAACAGTAATGCCAGATTTTTCCAATTGAAAAGTCTCTGGAGATTATGCACATATTTTATATATATGTGTACATACGCCTCCTTATTTATAAGTATATAGTCAACATCACACTTTGCCAAGCCCCATGCACTCCCAAGACATCATAAACAGAATTTAAAAGGTGACAGAATCATCTCCCAGCCCAACACCTTGCAGCCCATGTTGATACCAGGGGTGCCCCAACCCAGGTGCAGCTTGACCTGATTAAACCTCCTGAGATTCCCACTGCTCGAGCCTGTCCAGGTCCCCCTGGATGGCATCCAGATAGCACTGTCAGAATTAAATGTGTAATGTAATATTTCAGGTAATGTAATATTGCAAATGTAATATTTCAAAAGCAATCTACTCAAGGCAACTAAATTAATTTGAGCTCTAAACTTAAAACTATTTCATGCCTTTTGTTTGTGTATTCTTTGCTGTTTAGTATGGCAAAAACAACAAGATAAAAGCTTTTGGAAAAGAAAGTGATAATTTGTTTGTACTATATATTGCCAATAATCCAAGTCAGGGGAAAAAAAATCTGTCCAAAGAAGACCCAAACCAAGGAATTTAAAATTAGATTCCATACTACATAAATAAAAATAAAATCCTCAACTGTTTTCTTAATAGTCAGAAATTCTCTCATATCAAGACTACCCTTGATCTGTTCCCTTGTGATATGTTGCAGGAGAAATCCTATCCACACAAAGTTCCACATTAACAAGAAGCACTTACTTCTTTTTGGCAAATGTGAATTCTTCATTTGCAGCACATCTCACGGTAGAGGATTACAAGGTAATTCCTGTCCCAGAGGTACTCCTTGTGCTGGAGCTGGGGCAACACACACACTCTAACTGAGATGATGTTACCTGTGACAAAGTATTCCTTTCAAAAGCATAGAACACACCTGGACTGTTCTTCAGGTGCATTTCTGTGCTGATGGATCACACATCAGATCAGATCACCTCTAAGGTTTTGCCACCTTGGACAGCACAATAGCACTAAAATACTGAGTTGGACTAAGTCTCCAGAACTGAACAACATCCAAACAACAATTCTAATGGGACAGCAATTACTGGAGAGAAAATCCTGAATCTCTAAACATGAGCTTTGTTTCTTTAACCTATTAACTGCTCTTCAGAATCTTGGTGTGCAACTTAAACTGTCCTGGTAATGTCATCCTACTCAGTAGTATGACACTCACTCTGAAAATTCTCAGTATTTAGGCAGTTTGTCATTAAATGTGAACATTTCAAGGTTTTTTTTACCCTCAGTCTTCAGGAAAGAGCTCATTGTAATGGCAGGAATACAGGTAGTGGTAGGTGCATCCACTAATTTCCAGAGCCAGAGATCCAGCCACAAGAAGCTGTTTCTTCTAACATAATTTTCCTCTGTGCTTGTAGACACAGAATATTGTTCTCTAAACATAAAAACTGAGTGATTTCAAGGTTTTGAAAAAATATTTACCACCCATCTGTCCTATTTGAGAGGTCTTACCTCACTTATAATGAAGAAAAGAATCAGCATACTTTCCACCTTGAAAGAGACTTAAATGTTTGCAATGCAGAAACTTGCTGGGTTCTACCTACTCATGTCAAAAAAAGAAAAAGTCATGAGGAACGTGTGACAGGCAGTGAACTACTATGAGAAAACCTGTGCATTCCTGTTATGAGAATAACTCATATACTCCTGCCTCCTGTCTTGAGGCAGAGTTTTTCTGAGCAAAACTAAACCCCCAAGAAAGCAGAGCACCAGTTCTAGGCACACATACCAGAAAGCAGAGCTGTCACCACTGATATGGAAATGACAAGTGCCTGTGTAGTTTGTGAATGGAACAGGGGAAGACAGGAGCAGTAGGCTGGGGGAGCAGGATGGGGCACAGACTGCTTGGCTGTGGCCTTGTCTGGAAGAGAGACGCCCTATCACCCCCTTGCAGCACTTCCCTCCAGCAGCCCAGGATCAGCACGTTTCACATTCTCAGAATCACGATCAAAGATGAACAGGCAGTGCAGAGCAATTCACTGCAAGGAGTGCAGAACGGGCCTGACAACCAGAGCTTCCCCATTAGTGTGGGGTTTAAAGCAGCACAACAAAACTGCACATTGCTCAGGCAGCTGAATGTCTCCATCACCGCCCAGGTGGCTTGAGCATGGCAGGGAGATGAGGCAGAGAAGACAGATCTGGAATGCTTCAGGTTTCAGCTGCAGTCCCAGCACAAGCACTGACCTGCTGGGTGAACCTGTGCTGATCCTTCTTACCCCCACACCTTTGTTTGCTTTTTCATCCTTTTTAACTCTGAGGGAGCAAGGGCTTTGAGGTTTGATCTGTAAGCTTCAAGGGTAACCTGCAGTACTCCGGGAATTTAAAACAAAAAGCTTTTTTTACATCAAAAGTCCAAAGTTACAGATTTCTTTGTTGGTTGCCACCTTGGATGCCCCCAGTACCCAGCAAACAGCCCAAAACTCCACAGAGGGCAAAATGCAAGCGAAACATCCGTGTGGTCTGTCTGGGTGGGCAAGAACAGTGACACACGTCAGCTGTGATCAGCCATGGGCAGTTTTAGACTGAAATGGAAATTGACAGTGACAACTGAATAAGAGCAGCAGCATCTGAGGCTAGAAGGCTCCAGGTAACAAGGAGTTGCTGAAGTGAGAGCAGCACCAAGTCCCTCTTCTATCCTTAAGTGTTGGTTTCACCTCCAACTCTCAGCTATTCTTTTGCCTTGAAACACTAAAGCCATCACCAACACTGGAAGGGCATGAGGCCTTCTCACCTAGTCAGCAAGGCTCTTGCATGAAAGCACAAAGAAAGGCTGATGTGAGCAGTTGGAACAATGAAGGATAGTCAGGACTCACTCAGGAATTCTCACATACAATGTTTAACAGCAATATAAACACAGATTTCAGGAATGTCTGTGAAGATTAATCCACTCCTACAAAAGAGCTTACAAACTAAGTCAACAGAACGGTAAAGGAGAAGCAAGGGCAAGGAAGAAGGACAATGTGATTATGGTGTTGCTAGGGAATCTGATACATATCAATGGAAGATAACACAGCAGAATTTTTGGAGGTTTTGTTGGAGTTCTTTTAATGCAACTACATTAACTTTCAGTCTATATGTAATCAAGGTCTAAATCCTTAACCAGAGAATGTCATTCTGCCACAAAGACCCCTTCTGTGAGAAGACCACAAAATCACAAGCTGAAGAGAGAAAAGCTGAGAAGTTCATGTGGGAAAGCCTGATAAGCTCCAGGCTTTGTCTCCTGCTAAATCAGCAATAAATGACGAAGCCAGGACAAGAATCTGCCAAAGCCCACTGTCACACACCATCATTAACACAGTAGAATATTCATCCTATCCCACGAGGCAGTGTCTTGTCCTACACAAAGACCACAGGCCTGTATTTATATCTGGTCTAACACAGAAGCTTCTCAAAGACCTTCTGAACACCTCTCTGCCCACCCATCAGCCCTGCCCATCTCTTTGCACATCAACAGAACCCTCTTTATTCCCCCCACACCCAGGGAACAGCTGCCTGGGCCTAGTTAAGTCTATTGTCCCTCATTAGGTGACATATTGTCCGTTCCCTACACAGCTTCAACCCATGGATTTATGAGGCTGTCGTAGGGGAAGGTGTGTGCTGTACTCTGTCACCAAGATGAGGGGGGGAAAGAAATGAGGGATGTTGGTGAAAAGGCATTGTGGCATTTGACATCGTAATTTGGAGAACAGCTGAGATTGTGAGCAGCTACCTCATTTCTGTCAGCCTGAGGCTTTTGGTGAACACTGAACTGTGTTTGCCTCAATCTCAATAAAACTCAAAAAACCCAAAAGGAGGAGCCACAAAAGGAAAGGTGTCCACTGAATTATATAAATAAAAATTCATGCAAAATTAAATGTATTAAATTATAATGAGCATACTATTTAATCAGCAACTCAGTTAATGACAGCACAGTGCCATTGACCCTCTAAGCTTTATGACAGACACAAACTGTGCCTCTTGGTGTTTCCTGTGAGCTCTGATCTGTTTCCTGTGGCTCTCAGCAGACAAAACCATTTGCCATCAACAGGCACTGCTGAATGCCTCACTCTCCAAGTAATTGAAGCTCCTTTGTTTAAGGGACAGTCCAACGTACTCCTAAAACATTGTTTTTCTTTCTAACCTCTGGTTTTCCTTCTTTTCCAACCTCCTATTATTCAAATTACAGCAATGTCCAGAGTCTACACTTCTTATACCATGCAGACAAGTCAGGAAACTGGTGGGTTTCCAGCTGGAATGAATGGGAAGAAATGTAAATTTTAAGCATATGCTGAGAACAGTGATGTGGATGTTTTAAGAGTCTTGTCCAAGGTCAATGAAGTGAAGTCTGATGGCAAATTAACCTATGCACTTTCCTTAAGATTAACTCAGTTCAAGAAGGGAATTCATATTTTTCCCCAAGGGCTGTGTTTAAGAGAACTGCTTTTCTGGAAGATCAGATTGGAGTAATATACCAGGCTTTTCTTCTACAGTGAATAGCACCAACACTCTCCTCCAGAACTCTCAATTTAAGGTCATGGACTTCAGCCAGCTTAAAACCAAACACATAATTAAGACCTTGGCTGGAAATAGGTTCAGTTAAGCCTGCAAACTGGTGCACAGCCATCCCTTGATTTCAGACCACCTGTAATTTCTGCAGCAATCCCTGTTCTCAGATATTAAAGGGAGTTGCATGCAGATGCATCAATAGGAATCACATTCAGGTGTCACGAAGGTATAATTTGCTAGTCTTAGGAATCAAAAGAGTTTTTCCAGATTTTCATCTGCATAATAAAATGAAAATTGCTGTTCAGTTTCATTCCTTGATGTCTTGCTGATTTTTCCCTCCCACTGAATAGCTAAATTATTTTCCAGATATATAAAGTTCACTTCCTTGAACTTTAATTTTTTTAATATAATTTTTGCCCCTTTCTTCAGTCCTTCTTCTAAGTCCTTGTGTAAAATTAAACTTGTCCACCCTCATGAGCACTCACCACTTTCCTCATTTAGCTGCCTCTGGAAACTTCCACTTTATTTCTCTTCCAGATCAAACCCAAAGATATTTAGTCATATCTGAAAATTGATCAGCTGGATACCTTTTGTTTGTATCTGTTGCTGGATATTCCAGTTTTCAGGCCACGTGACAATGGCCTCCATAAGTCAATCCAAAATAATTTTTAACTCAGCATTCAGAGCAGCTCCTCTGAGCTCCCCCTCTGAAGCCAAAGGGCTTTCCTCACCTGACTGTCACCTGTGCCAGCACGGGTTACACAGCCTGAATTAAAACCTCAAACTGAGCAAAGAGCTCCTACTCAACTGCAACAGAACAAGTGACAGAGGGGTTTGTGCTCTCAAATAGCCCTTCACAGTTTTCTAACCTTTTTCCTCTCTGGAATTGCTTTGATT
Organism: Parus major; assembly: GCF_001522545.3. NCBI lineage: Eukaryota > Metazoa > Chordata > Aves > Passeriformes > Paridae > Parus > Parus major. The sequence goes on along the minus strand of NC_031770.1, from coordinate 12,338,361 downwards.
TCCTCAGTGCAAACTCTTAGCACTGTAAAGGAATTTTTATTGAATACACTGATAGAGAACTCATTTTACCCCCGGTATACACAGCAGAATCCCTGCTATCTCACTTAGTAACACATTTCTGCCTCTGTTCTTTAGAGCACTTCAAAATTCAAACATTTGTATTTCTTTAAAAAATACAAGAATTTTCCATAATAGTTCTGTCACTGCAGTTTCTGCTTTCACATCCAATATTTTATTCCTGCTGATGTGCAATTTCAAAATGACTAGCACAATGCTTTTAAATTATAAACATCCTCTAAATAGGTTATCTGCTGTCGAAGCACTCAAATTTATCAACTCCCCCCTTGGATGAAAGATTCAATGCTAATTTTGGAGGACAGTGTTATGAAGGTACATACAGCTATTGCAGCATTTATTAGTTAAAATCATAAAGCCATGTAGAGTGACAGGCATCTATGAAGCTTGAAAAAAACAAAAAAAGGAAAACCCACCAAAACCAAAACATATGACCCTTGAAGGATTTTTCTGGATTTTAACTGGAACACAGGTAGTAGACTGCATGATCATTTTTATATAAGCATTTATATATATAAAAATAATATTCCTGATTTGTTTCCACAAGGATCAGCAATATTTACCTTCCACAATACACTTGATATATATGATGCCTACAGAATTTTATCTAAGGAATCCACAAAAGACAGACAAATCCACAGGAGGAGCCTCCCAAGGATTTGGCACAAAATAGTCTTCATAAATCAGGCTACAATCATTACATCTAAGAACAGAGTTAAAGGCAGTTTAATAAACTGCTACACCATCAAGCCCATGAATTACATCCCTGGGGAGGAAGTCACAATGAACCCCATGAGAGACTGCAGATGATATGAAAAACAATAATAATTTGCACAGGACAGAAAAGAACACATTCACTTATCAGCCTCATTGGGACCCAAGCATCCCACTTAGAAACAAATTTGCAGCACTTTTACTGTAAAGGCCAACTCTTTCTTTATCTTCCTTGGTATTTTTTCAAACAATTTAAAATTTTGAACATTATTAAATATCTTTCTGGCATGTTATACAATGGGGTAAGAACCCCATTGCATGAAATTAGAGTCAACCTCAAGAGTTTTAAAGCAATTCCAGAAGACTCAGAACAATGGGGTTAGAAATCAGGTATAATTGTATAAAGGACAAGAAATGTTTCCTTCTTTCTAAAAATTAGATTTTTAGTGAAACTTCTCTGTTTTGTTATAAAATTATTCCTCCACTTTCCTCCAAAGAGAAACATCAAATCTGTCACCTTGTTTTAGATCTTCATCTGAGCATTCAAAGCAGCTAACATGTATGAATATGCAAGTTTTGAATTATGTACCCTTTTACAAAGACCAGTCCACATCTCAACCACTTTCCTCACTGCCTTTAATCAAGTGCCTTATTCAATCCTTTAATACTGTTAACACAACTATCAACAACATAAAACCAAGAAAACAAGAGAAAAGGATAGGAGCTACTGCACAGGAAATTAACAGATTTATGACAACAGCAACAACTGTGAATTTATAGGTACCAAGTGAATGATAAGCCCTTAAAGCAATCTGTCATACATATCCCAACAGGTAAATTGAGGTAGGAGAGAGATTTACTGAGTGTTTTCTTACACTTGATAGAAAATAATATTTATTGTAAGAACAACACATGATGTATTGTGCTTTAACTATTTATTTTCTTGTTTAAACTCGGATGTTATGAATGTTGTGACTGCAATTTAACAAGTCTTGCTTATTATTTAAAAGAGCATTTCTTACAGACCCCTCATTTCTAGGAGTATTGACAGAAATGTAAAATCTGAAGCAGGAGTGCTAAAGAGACTGACCCTACGGGGAAAGACAGACCTGCCAAAATAGAATTACTTTCTCTGAGAAAGAATATCAGCATGAAACACCTGGAGAGCCACAATTAGCCTTTCAAAGGGGTGCCTGACTGTACAACAGTCCAATTGTTAGGGCCCCAAACAAGGACTTGAGGCAGCTGTTTTCAGCTCCATCTGCCATCATGGGTAAACAAGAACACGAATATTAGAGAAATAACCCATCAGGATAAGGTTGCATCAGAAGTAGACTTCTAAGAGAAGCTGCAAAAGTCCACCCAACTATCAACAATTTTCAGAATAATGCCAGTGCCATTACAGCTAATGCAGGAAAGACTAACCAGGAAAACTCTTAGGAAAGCTCAGGCTGTTCCCCAGTGCTTCCAGGATTTTTTTTTTTACTTTTAAAAGCAGAAAAAAAAACAAAAACAAAAACATGAGAAAACCCTGAAAACAGAACACAAGTGAAACAGTGACATCTATCTGATTTTGTGAAGGACCTACAAATGCTCTCACCAAGACATCCCATGGTTTCCCACATGTGTGACCTCAGGAGTCATGAGGATACTTTAGTGGCCACAGCGACGTTTGTGTCAATGCTCATGAACAAAGGTAAAACTGGAAAGGGAAGATCACACTCTGGAGTTCTTTCTAGTCATGGTCTGAACATACACCATCCAGAAAGAAATAAAACATATAAAATACATACAAAAAGTGCACTCTCTTTAAACAAGCTCTGCCTTCCAGATCTGGGGAACACAGAAGCAGAGTGTTGGCTTGCTTACATAAGGCAAAAGCAAAATGGAGACAGAGATCCGGCACTGGATGGCAGAAGTCTCCTGAAAGATAATTCTTTTTAGCATTATTTGCACCGTGATTTGACATGCTGCCATCAGAGTACCTTACCTAATTTTGCAACCTGCATTTCTTGCTCTGCTCTCCCTGTTTGCTTTTATTTTTGCAGGTAACAGTCTGTGTTTAATATCATTTCAAACCACTTACAGTGCTGAGTATCAATTCTGCAACATGATACAGGAGCAGAAGCAGCCTGAAAACAAACCTGGTAGCAGCCAGGGAGCACGAGGGCTGCTGTGGAATAAAAGCAGGAATGGCATCTCAGAGCAGGGGAACCTGCCTCTTATCCCAGGTGCTGCTGCCTCTGATCCCCAGCCAGACAACAGGTATTTATTTATTTCAAAAGCATTTTTTAATAGAAGCAGGAGCTGTGAAATCCTTAGGAGAGCATAGAATACGGCCTGAGATTCAAGAAAGATAAATCTGGGTATGAGAATATATTAGAATTTTTTTTAATACTGTGTATCTTTTAGGAGAGTTTTCTGTATACATCAGACTGACCTAATGCTGCTGTTAAATAATATGAGTGCTCAAAGGTTTTCTTTATTAATTAATTTCCTGCAGTAACAAGACTTTTGCCTCTCAATCCTTCTGCTATCTGTGACAACTTGTGGTGCTACAGAGGTATTTTCACAGACCCCAGAAACAATTTGTGTCTTGAGGCTCTGACCTAGGTAGGGACCTTATCTGTCAGGGGTTCTGGAAAGTGTAAACCAATTCAGGCAGACAAGAGTTAACAGAAGGATGCTGGGTGATTTAAGGGCAATCTGAATTTGTGAAGTAATAACAGTGCCTGTGAGGCCAGATGAGACAGAAAGTGTAAAGCCTTGAATTTAGGTGGTTGGGACCACAGAGACAAAACAGTGCTGAGGGAGGTCTTCAGTTCCTAGCTTTTTTATCATATATAAATCTTGTAATTTGTTTTTCTCCTCAAAAGAGTGTATCCATAATTTAGATTTCTAAAGCCCAAACTTAAAATGTATGTTTAAATAGTGTAAATAAATTATTTATAGGGTAAGGGTATGAGACTGTAAGTCCACAAGGAACCCTAGGATAGCACTGTCTTGGCATTAGTAAATCTTGGATTAGGAAAAGTGAAATTTCACCAGCTACCCAAAATTCAAACCTGCCATCACTGCTCACTTTATTTTCATTTAACTGAGTGCTGGCACAAGGGTATTTAAACTTGATCATCTTCTTACTAGCCATAAAATGTCCCATTGCTTTTGCAGTCTTCTCTCTTCATCTTGATTTTATCTCACCTCATATTCATTTATATTCCCTTCAAATATAGAGAATCATGAAAATGTGGAAATTAGGGCAATTGGTAGTCCCTGGAGCACACCTTGGCTGCCATGGAAAAGGGGTAGAAGATTTGTCTAAAAGGCTGGAAGAAAGTTAACCCTATTTCATGAGGGCAATATCCAGGGAGCAAGAGGCTGCAGCTACTGAGGGGAAAGAAAATATATTCTTTGCAAATTTCTTCTTATTTTGTTGAAAATCAATGATTTATTCAACCTTCCACCTGCAACTCTCTTCTTTTGCACTTCTGACCAAGTTCGTAGTCAAGTAAGGCAAATAAATGTTAGAGCAACCTCAAAATTGGTTTCCATAACAAAACCACTTTCCTATAATTTTCCTACAGTCTCCTGGTAAAGAAGTTGCACAGATTAGCCTTTCACTGACACACAGGAAAAAGAGATTAAAGGCCACATAAATAGGTGAAGACCATCACTCTAGGAGGGAAAACCTGTCTAAGTAGTGAAATAAATTATCCCAGGCACAGTTCTGTTCTACCATGGACAGATTTTTACAGGTATCCATCCTAGCTAGGCTTCCATCCAGTGCTCAGGGGTATATGAGCACTCTCTTCTACAAACACTATATTCACCAACCCATAGAGTTTAAAAATCTCAGTCCTACCCCTTCCCACCATTAAAACAGGTGTGTTAAACCATCCTTCTCAGTGCCTCCTTGCACAGCAGCAGGTGTATCTCTAACACCAGTTTCAGTGCCTTCTTTTCTCACACCTCCTCAGCTTTGTCCTGCCTGAGGTGTGGACAGGAGAATGGCACCAAGGTCTCTTTCCCATCACAGAGCTGCACAGGAGTGCATCCATCTCCTCCATCCTCCCCCACCACCTCTCCAGCTGAGCAGGCTCTGCACAGGATCCTGCAAATCACCCCTTTAAACTCTTCATATCCTAACAACTTCATGTGATTATTCCATGTCCTTCCCTCTGCTTCCTAATTCTCTTTTCTGCCCAAAGCTCATGTGAAATGGCAGTTTTTACAGCAGATCATAATACTTTTAAGCCAAGGACAACGTATGGAGAAAACACATGAATCTTTTTTATTGGATTAGGGCCATTTCCATATTTTACCACTGGATCTTTCCCCACAAATGATGGTTTAACTACAAGCTCTTTATGATCCAGCTCCAATGCTCTCACAATAGAGCAGTACAAACAGGCCATGCTGCAATTTCCCATTCAGGGTGTTAAAGTAGAACAGATCATTAATTTTCATAAAAGCAAGCCAAGACTCAAACACCCAGAAGGGAAATGCTGAAGTGCATTCTCAGTATTAGGCTCATTATTTAAGTACTAGCAAGAATTAAGGCTTAAATGAGCTACACCAGCCACAGTGTCATTACCAATACCTGTATCCATTAATTACATCTTCATCTCACCCTAAACCTTTCAATCAAGACTATTTTGTGGTTTTCCCAGTTGTAAAGAGATGATGAAATGGCATATATAAGTAATAAAATCCCAAAGTAGAATGTAGAGTCTTTCAAAGTCATCATGTCCAATTATTAGCAGTGGTTAATGATTTTTGGATAGCCAGCCCACCTGGCTTTACAAGTTTTATTTGTAATGTTTTACATATGCACATACAATTATAAGTTTATGTTTTAGAAGAAGGAAAATGGAAAAGTTAATTGCCATGTGTTAATACATCACAGTCATCTACAACCATCAATGAACTGTGACCCATCAACAATAAACAGAAAACACAAAATTCCAGAATAAACGACTGAAGGAAATTTGTCAGCTAGAAAACTTGAAGTTAGGAAGATAAGAAGCAACTGCATCTAACAAAACATGAAAAGAATACATTGCCACAGAAGTGGGCTGTGAGATAATACCACTACTTATTGCTTCACTCTAGGTTCTTAATATTACAAGTATTGTTTTTGCAGCTACTAAATCAAACAATCTCATGATTCTGCAGGCTGGAAGAATGAATGAATATTTGCACAGGCAGAGACTAACAAGGTCAGGCTTTAAGAATCTATTTTGTTACTGTGTAAAAAACCCTTACATAAAGGCTGACAGCATCATGTGGGAGAAGTTCATCTGACTCTTCACATCCAATCAAGGTTCAGAGTGATTGTTTTTGTCCATCATCAATAGTTCTCAGGACATCTCTACACAAAAGAGGTCCCCAGAAACCCTTCTACTCTCAGATTTCTTCATCTGAAACTGTCTTCTCCTTTTATTTCCACATTTTCTATTTTATTATGTCCCTCCATTTGCAAGAGGAAAATAATTTCTCTATAGTCTTCTGCCACTTTCCTTGGTGCCACACTCCTACCAGTGTTCTCTGTATGCTAAGAACATGATTCCATAATTTCTTCTGCCTTTTCAGACTGAAGCTCCAGCAGGATGCTCTTTCTCTCTGTGAATAAAACAATACTGGCAGAACTTCTTTCCAGACCTGCTAAAGTCTGGGCAGCCACATGTCTGACATGAATTTTAAGCTGACCACAATTGAGTGCTTCTTGTAAGCAGAGATGCACCTTTGAAACTCTGTGGCAAACAGATTGTTGTACTTTGGTACTTGGTAGATTTACATTAACCACAAATATATTCTAGCAGCAATTAATCATGGATTCTTCCTCATTTTTTCCTGAAACATCTGTCTTTTCACACAGTTTCACAAGGTTTGAATCAATAAAACAGAAGATTTTACATTTCTGTGTGGATACTCAGCAATAATATTTAGCTGACAAGACCCCATTAGTGTTCCAATATTTCTCTTTGAAACATGAATATATTTGCAGCCTTTTTTTTTTCTTAAGTTTTTGTTAATACTTGTCTATCCATCCCAGATAATTTAAACAAAAACCCTAAATAATATTTCAGACCTCTAAGATTTTTTGACAGCTATGTTACCACATACTTATCAACATGTATTTCTCAGCTAATTAAAGAACTGCATATAACACATCTATTACTGCAATTTTTACACCTTAATGAAGACTGACAAAAAAAAAAAAAATTTTGAACCTACAACCTCAACAAATACCCTGCAAGCTGCCTTAAGGCCAGGGTTTCCATAGCAATTAAGATAGCTACTTAAATTTCTCCCTCACTATCAGCCAGTATTATGTTTGATTACCTTACACCCAAAATGTTACCCTCTCTTCTTTGTTACTAAGAAAATGCTAAGAACTTGATTATTTCTTTTTTATTTACAGCTTCAGTTGTCAAAGGTGGTAAAAAAATCTTATTTTTTTAATAAGTTAAATTTAGAGATGTGAATAACTGGGTTTTTTTTCACACTTTCAGTTCCTCTTTCTTACAATAATCTGATTTTTTTAGGACTCTTGCTCATAACATTCTCTTACTCATCTGAGACATCTGCCATTTAAAAAAGGGAAAAAAAAAACTTTCCCTAATCAAACCTAAAAAGAAACATATTTCCATATGCAAGATGAAATTAATTTAGACATACGAAGGAAGGTATGGTTTCCCTCCTTAAGCAGTAATGATTTGTTCAGAAAAAAATTCCCCAGAACTACCAGCATATCATTCTTTCCCAAAATAATTATGGAACTGATTCACTCTTGTATTACTTCAGTCCCAAAATACATTGAAATCAACTGACTTCAAAACTAGAATTATGCAGCAATGAATCAGTTTTTATACATATATATTTAGACCAGACTATTTCCAGATATGTGACCTTTTAATATTAAACACCCCCCTTAATGTGTGTATTTCTGTACCTGGATATAAAAACTACCCATGTGTGATCTAACTAAACCCCAGAGATTCTTTTTGTTTGCACAAGAGAGAAACTGTGAAATACTGAAAAATTATAGGAAACAATGAGAAGCTTCATTTTTCTCATCTTCCCTCATAATGGCCTGCAATTCTTGGCTTCACAAAGAGGAATATTCCCCTTCCCCTAAGGATCCCTTCCTTGGGCAAAGATTGTGGGGTTTTCAAGCTCCATGTTCCACTTCAGTATCTCTTCCATCTCATGAGTACAGATTGTACAGATGAGTACAGATTGAAGGGTGAGGCTGCCTGTTTTGAATAAGGATGCAATTAAAGTATATGTGTGCAAACAAAGAAGGGAAGCACACAGGAACTGACCATAAGAATACTTAAAACCTTTGGAGATTTTATGAAAGATATTGGCAAAAGAGTGAGCTTGAGTTTCTGCTGAACTGATTTTTTTTGAGTAGGCTTGCCAAGAGTAGCAGTTGCAGTTAGAGTTAGAAATCAAGAATTATATGAGAAAAAAAAATTAAAATCCCCACAGTTGAAAACACAGCTACTTATAGACCACTCACTCAAGACATGCTTGATTGCACAGATAAATTCACTGTTACATTACAAATTTAGCATCAAAATTGAAATTAAAGTTGCACTTTATTCATCCATCCATCCATAAGAACACACAAAGAAAGATCCATTTCCTGAGTTGTGTATGTGCCTGTTTAGGCATGATTCCAGATCCAGCCAGTTGTATCTACTTACTCCAGCCATCAATTTATTCAGTTTTCATATGAAATGAATCAACACAGTTTTTAGAAAAAAATAAGCAGATCAAAACTTTACACAAATCACATAACCACTGCTTCATGAAGATTTTTGCCAATGGGCATCTTAAATTGACATGAATATTGGATTAAGTGCTAGGGAGGAGAGGTCAAATCTGTCTTTTACAAACACAAAGAGCATGGTTGAGACTGAGAGGCTTCCACTCCAGTGCCTGCACTGTGCTGGAAGCTCTCAGTGTCAAAACACAGACCATCCTGTGTTTTCTAGTGTGATTCAGGTTAATGTACCTCACTAAGAAGATACTACATAGAGCACAGATCATCTGATTTATTCATAGGAACATCCCAGGACCTCTACTTTAAGTCTCAGACCATTAGAATGAAGTTACAGTTCAAGAAAGATATGTGATACATAATAAAAATGTATGAGTAAACATCAAAGGGTATAAAAACCCACAACAGTCAACTTTTTAAGTAGTAGATGCAGTTTTTTTGTTTGATATGCAGCATGACAGTGTGAAATGTCAAACAAAACAGTACCCCAAGGAACATGGCATTGATCAAATCTGAGACTAAAAGGAAAGATTTCTCTTGCTGAGCAGACCTTTCTGATTTATAAGGACACAGAATTTTTTTAAAAAATCACTTAAATAATTCAGTGGAATGTGGAAAAAAAGAGCATCTTCAGCTACTAAGACAAATCAAGAGGAGCTAATGGCATTCAGCAAGAGATTTGCTTTCAGTTTTCTGAAGGACTCTGTGCAGTCCCAGTGCCTGATAAAGCACTTGACAAAGTCAGGGTGTACATTGTAAATAGCCCAGAGTTCTGTGCCAATCGAATTAGATAAAAGTCTGTACCTAACTTAGCAAAACTGAAAATGCACTTAAGCTTTTCCATTCTGAGAAAAAACTCCAGAAGTGGCAGAGGTTGCCCAGAGATGTTGTGCACCCTATTCTTGGATGCTTTCAAGACCAAATTGCAACTTATTCCAAACTTACTGGCCTTTATTTCAGATGAAGGTTGGATTAGAAACTTCCTGAGGTCCCCTTTTGACCTCTGACTCCCATGTGCATATATATATATATACACATATATATATATATATACATATATATATATATATACATACATACATATATATATATTACCATTAAATTGCCCTTACTTTATCAGCTGCAGTGTGACAGCAGCCACACTGATTAGCAGGAGAAACCCTACAAATATTTTCATGGAGTTTATTTAAAATATTTTATGGTTATAAAGCTGTAGGATAGAGCCCATGCTAAATTTGCTGAAGAGTTTAAGAACCTTTGCAGTTCAGATATGCAACAGTCTCTGGGTTGTTAACTCAGAATACAGATTTAGGCTTACTGAATCTATTCCACAATAAAACTTTGGTCTTTAAAAGAAGTTAAACTCAATATATTCTGAAATAACTCTGAATTCTGATAATCTTAAATTTTTTTATAATGCTACTGTACCCAGTTTATATTAAAATTACTTGCTTCATTAAGGAAAAAAAAAAACCACACTATTTTCTGAACTTAGACCTTTAATCAGATCATACATTTAACAACATGAAAAGTCAGCCTTTTAATCAATGATCTGCAACAGGTCCATCCTTGACTGTATGGCTCACATGCAATCTGCCAGAAGGGACATTGAACCAGCACCCATTTTTTATCCAGAGCTAAAAACAGTGGGAGCCTCGCCAAAATAAATGTATTACTCAAAATGTGCTCCATATATAGAATACAACATCTTGATTTGTAGTGTTATTTCTATTCCCTTATGGGCATAGAAGCATGGAGAACATGGAGTGTTCACCCACTCTGACAACCAAGTTGTTACTACCCCTGTGGGTGACTAGAGAAGGACGTGACAAATCATTTCCATCAGTTAACACTCATTCAGCTGTTGCATTTGCATTGTTGTTGTTTGACCAGGAGAAAGGGCTTGAAAGTGCTGAATGCCCTTTTTTACTGTGCTTTGTCAAAAGCTTTCTGGGGGTTTTGGAATTTGCTTGGGGTTTTGTTTTGTATTATGTTTCTCATATTTTAGATACTATCAGTTCAGTGGGAATAAAAACTGGTGCAGGACAGACTTCTGACAGCTCAGCAGTTTCACAGACTCCCCAAACCAGGACACCAACTCAGTGACAGGACTGGGCTGTCTTTCCTCCAATCTCTCACTTCCATACATTTGTTTTCATCTTTATTTTTTAAATTTATGTAAAGAAGACTGCATTTTCCAACTATTTTCAGGAAATCACTCCCTCTTTGCTGCCCTGCTCCATGCTATCTCTCCACCCATAGCAAATATTCACATCTTAGTTTTCTCATTAATTTGAGTACAAATTACTCAAAAGCTATGCTATTGCATAATATATCTTCTTTTTTTCTATTATTTAATTAAAATCCCAGCCCAAAAAACTTCCTTATGCCTTTTATTTTGAGAGAATACTGGGGATCCTGGAGGCACTTTGCTCACACTCAGCAAGCCTAAATGGCCTACTCAGAGCACCACACTCTCTCTAGAGCTGTCAGAAGCTCAACACTGCCATGGAATCATACTGTGGTACAAAATCCCAGAAAATAACAGCAAAATAATAATAATAATAATAATAATAATAATAATAATAATATTATTATTAATAATAATAATAATAATAATAATAGTAGTAGTAGAGAGGGCAAGAGAGAGAAAAAATTACCTCTGAACAAGTGTGGGAAAAGTACAAAGCCAGCTGAAGCTTTGTGCTGGATTCAGAGGGCTTATAGATCCAGACCTCTAAAGAGAAACAATTTTCAGCTTTTCACTGCACCCACTCTGTAGGATGCAAAAAAACCACAGGTATGTTCTTAGTGAAAAATGAAACAATATATATATATATATATAACACACAGCAGCTAAAAACCATGAGAAAAAAAAAACAGTAGCCATAAAGCAAGTTTATCCTCTCCAGTATTAACTCCAGTACCAGAAATCCAATGGAGATACAATGATTCCAATAAATTTTTAAAAAAAGTTACTTCTAAAGTATGATATTACACTGAGTTGTCTGGAAAGTTGGATGCAGAAAAAATACAGGCATTATTTAGCCAGGATTTCCAAGAGAGAGGGGATGGATGCTTCTTTTTTCAGGAGTGGCAAATTTGGAGCACCAAGAGCCAAGGAAGTGCAAGAGCCTTCATTCCCCCAAGCTGGAACCAGCTGAAAAAACAAGGTGCACTAATTATTACCTACAAGGGAAAAAAGGGTATTTTCTGGTTTTCCTCTGAACCCTGAATGATGGCCTTAAGGGGGCTGGGGTTCTGCTGATGGCACAGAACGGCGCTGCCTTTGTTCTGGAAGCCAGAAAAAGATTTTACTCTGAATTCCCCTGACAGCCAGGAACCATATTAAATGACACACTGAAACAAGAGTTACTCTGGTTTTATTACTGCTCTGTGTACAGGCATGGATATACACCAGAGCAAATTAAAGTAAATTTGCCTAAGGCACTTTGAATTTGAAGATCTTGAAATGACCAACTTCTGAGTCTTTATCAGCCTTACTAATACATTAAAACCACCTTGTTCCCAGAATACTCTCGTGTCATTCAACAGCACTGCATTTACAGCTGCCTCTCTCCCTTTTTTCCTTCTTTATGCCTGTGGTTACGTTTCAGTTTCTCCACAGCCTGTGATATCCCTCCAAGGAGCAAAACATAACTGTTGTGTATTGCTCAGGAAAATGAATCCAGCTCCTGACTCCCAGCTGTGATACAAGAGCAGCCTCACACCAAGCTAGATATTTCACCTCCAAATGCACACAGGCAAAGAGAGGAAAAATAAGAGCCAGTAATTCCAAATAAAAAATATCCACATTAAAGTGAAAATTAGAAGCATCCTATTTAGATGGCTGTAACAGCACCAAAAATAGTACAGCTGAAGGAAAATTAGTGTGGAGAGCAAAATGGCTGTGAAATATTCATATTTCCTGACTGGGTTATATTCTCAAATGTAACACCAATGTTGGTTTTATTTTCCTCAGAAGTGTGCCTTCTCTAGCTCACTTTTGCACCACCAAGGTCTTTGTATTATTTATTTTCCAGCTTATTCTTTTTCCTCATGGCACTGTGAGGTCCCTCCAACCCCACAGACCTCACCCAGGTGGCTTCCCAGGATCCACACTCCTTTCTGGGCACTGGGATTTTGTTGCTGAAGTGCTGTTCATTGCATATCTAAGATCCTGTTTTACTTTCCTACTTTCTCAGCAGCTACCTAAGGTTAAATATTCTCATAAACGTTTAAGAAAATCAAAACTTGCTTCCAACAAGTAGTGGATACTGAATAAAGGCTTAAACTTAAAACACTTTTTTGTTAGATATTACTATCTTATTGCCTTTGGTTCTGTCAAGGAGAAAATGACAGTCAAGACACTACATGGATTAAAAGAATTAGTCTCATGATAGGAAAAAAATTCTGTTTTGCCACCTGTTAATATTTGAAAAACAAAGAAAATTATGAAATCCACAGGTTTTTAAACTTTTCTTTCTGTATGACATTTAATAAAATATAATGTTTAGGGACTTTATCATAGAATTTCTGGTTCTAGCATTGGGAGAGAGCTGAGGTGGGGTAGGGAATGAAAGAAGCAGTTATAAAGATATAGGGCACTAGCTCAAATATTTTAATTCAACTTTTTCTTGACATAAAACTGAAAGCCCTACAGCAACACTCAGCCTAGAAGAGTTGCTAAATAAAATGCATCTCACAAAAAGATTTTCTATATGTAAAATTAAATTAGGCAGTTTGTTTCCAGAAAATGTATGAACTGGTACACCTGTATTGCCCAGAATTGCCTGTTATGTTGAGATATGTTGATGAGATCCCACACTCATAAAAGTGCAGCAGCTCTAATTCCTCATGAAAAATGTCAACTGCCCCAGCTCTTGCAGGGGTGGGACCTGTTTGTTCTGAAAATCCATTCTAAGATTACTCAAGCTCAGGAAATATTTGGAAAATCCCAAGTGTAATACACAGACTTCTAGTGGGACAGATTTCCCAGCTTACTGGTAGCATTTATTAGTCATTACCATCATCCCTCCAAAACAAGAAGCTTCTCTACTATCCTTTTGTCCATATTTTCTTTTTTCTTTTTTTAAGAATAATTTCTAAAGCAGTGTTATCAGAAATTACTGTTAGACTGATTTATATCTAACTGAATATTACATATACCACATCCTTAAAGCTTTTAGAATCAACAGAGACAAGAGGGGAAAAAAAGTTCTCAATATATGGATTTTCAGGTTTGTTTGTAGGAACTGTATCTATAAAATACTAAAGATGTTGACTATTTAAGTGCCTAAGGGCAATACTAGTAAGCAAAGAAACCCAAAAATATATTTATTAAACACTCAAAATTTCTTATTGGAAGTATAATCCAGTAAATGTCAAGATTAAGTGAATCCTGCACTTAACTCCTTTTTACTTTCTGAAATTAGTTGAATTTTGGTTCTGTACAGAGTTATACATCCTACTTAGTAGATATTGCTATAACATTGCATGTGGATCAGAGCAATAAATCTGTAGGGTTTTTTGATTTGGGAAATTATTTGATCAAAATGTTTCCTACCTTCAATAGGACATCCAAGTCTCTGATTAAAAATCTCCAGGAGGGTGCTGGAAATAGACAGGCAGGGTCTGGGCTCTCCTGAGTGCTGAGTATTCATAGAAAGTGCTTGCAATGATACAATTGGAAAAATGACATCTAGGAATTATACCTATTTAAGATAAATTATGTTTTAAGCCTATGTCAATACAAAGACACTGCCTATATGAAAAATATGAAGAGTTCTCCATGAACAAATTACAGAGCATATAAGTGATCAGTTAAGAGAATTCCTGGGCATTGAGACTTTTGGCCATGTGGAAGGAATGACTATTAAAATAAAAATTTTCATGGCATGTCAGATGTTTCTACTATCCAACTGTAGAAAATAAGGTGCAAGAAACCAAATTAGACTTTCTTGGGAGGTTCAAACCCCTTCTCTGAGAAGTGGTAATTGGTGATGTGTGCAATATTAATGATCTGCAAATATGAAGCTAAAAAGGTTAATTTCAATTCATTATTATTCTAATACTTCAAATACCACATTATTTCTCTATTTGCCAATGGATAGTCTTCTGTTTTAAATACCACACGCTTCTTCCCCATCTGCCAATGGGCCCTGCAGGTGCTCCAGCAGAGAGTAAGCCTGCAGGTCAGACAATAAAGAACAAAAATCCTCAGCTGATTTCACTGGCACCATCAGGATTATCTTATCTCAATAACTAATGTCATTAATTGTAAGAGTAGATGTCTGTAATGCACTCTGTGGAAGATGCTACTGCTCTATTCACAGGGGTTTTTTTTCAGCTGGCACTTCAAGAATAACCATAACCATGGATTGGAAAAGAGACACTGCAGCTACAATTGATTCCTTACCTGCCTCTAATGAAATGGGAGTATTTACACCTCCAACAATGTGAGGTAAACGATTCAGGAGCTGCTGCTGTTTGCTGTTGCTTAGGATGAGGGAATATGCAGTGCATGACGTGAGTGATAACTACAGCCAGGTGAGTGTGCTGGGGGGCAAAGATTTCTGTCCTGATTTTGAGAAACCAGGCAAAAATATAACTTAAAAGAATTAACAGTCAAATCTAACAATTCAATTCTTTCCCAATGCTGAGCTAAGTCACTAGAGCACAAACATCCAAAATCCCTCGTATTCTAATTACAGAAAAGTTGTTTTACATTTCTGTGAGGACACATTCTGCCTCCTCCCAGAAAGCTTGATGGTCTCTATTTTGAAAGATCATCAAACTCCAACAAGACAAATGTGTTTCTGCATCTTTACTCCTCTTTCTCCTGCATGGTAATTAAAACTGGCAGACAGAAATAATGCTCAGGTTGCCTTCCCTTTATTCAGTTAATTTAATGAAACTGTGATATTTTGCAAGTACCCATCACTTTCAGATCAGAGGAAGGAATTTTGCAAAGTATCTTCATTACTCAAGGCTTCCAGAAACAATGATTAAAAATTTTGCATATTTAGGACCCAGAGTCCTGCTAACAAGGAACATGGCTTCTAAGCTTCTAAGTCTTCTGGCTAATTCTGAGTCCAAAGTCACAATTTGTGGCCATTCAAGGATAGGAAAGCTCACAGGATGCTCTAAGAGCAAGTGCAGGTCTGCCCCATGGTAGGGACATGCACTTCCCAAGCCAGCTGGCAGGATAGAGGCTCAGCATCCAACCAAATCCTGTTTGGCTCTCATTCAGATCCTCCCTCTTCCATCAGACCCTGAGCAGCTCTCCATGACAACAGGCAGTACCCCAGCAGGACTGATTGAAGACCAGGCACAAAGCTTATTTATAAATTGTGAGTGAATTTACAGCCCAAATTCTGCAGAAAGGCATTTTTCCACTCTTAACAGAACTGTGCTGTGTTTACTGAAAATATTCAGAGCAGGCCTCTTCCCCAGTAGACACAGAAGCACAGCTCTGCTGGAGTTAATGGAGCTGGACTGATTGACACCAGTGGAGAAGCCAGCTCAGGATTTGACTAGTTTAATACTAAATAGATTTCATTCAGACTCTAATTTCAGCACTCTGCACCCTCCCTCAGGCGCTCATTTGATATCCTGCATGGCTAATTTGTACTCAACATAAGATATGCATGTGTGCTGTTGTCTCCAGAACTAAAATATTCAGCCTACCCGTGCATGCCAAAGCCAGTTTCCCCTGTACACTTCAGAGCCATAAGAATGTGCTGTAACAGGCATACCTGTGCATTTGGGAATGCACCTGAAAAATTACAAAAACATTTTCAACTGCTTACTGAGCCTCTAATTGCAGGCCCTGATGTGTTTACTCCCCATGCAATTGCACAGCAATTAAAAGAACCATTTGCACACCTACAAATTCTGAATTTAAGCACATTTGTATTTCAAGAACTCAAATCCCACAGGAGCAGGGCAAGAAAACTTCTTGCCTAAAGTATTTTTTTCTAAAATGAGGAATAGGGACTCAAGAAGGGCAAATTCAAAAACAGAAGGCCTGTGCCTGAAAGGAAAGCGAAAAAAGTGGAAAGGTAGAAAAGCATGTGGGAAAAATCTCTGCCTGCTACCCCTCAGGAGCAGCAGTGGAGCCAGGGAAAGAAAAGTTTGGAGCCAGCAGAGTTTGCAGCTCCAAACTACATCACTTTTAACCTGACAGAGCCAAAGGGCCAGCAATTAACGGGACATGTGGCTCTCAGTCAAATGAAGAGCAGCTCCAGCAATCCCAGCAGTGCAAAGGAGCACCAGAAAATACTTTTAACCTTCCAAATGGAGATATCACCTGGCTGGGAGTGGATTCAACTCTTGTGCTCTTTGCAAAACACTTTGTGCAATCTCACCTCATGATGTGAGGTTTTTTATTACCAAGAGAAGAAAAATATTTGCATATAGTGAGATTTACACTCAGATTTTAAGATGTATAACACAGATATATGTCCTGATACCTTTTATGCTAACCAGGCTAGGGAAATTATATCAAACCACGATGTGGATTTAAACTTAACAAAGACTTTGCACTGTAAGGTACCAGAATATCTCAGCAAGTCAACAATATTAATATATTCTACTTCATATTCAAGCCACAGCCTATGTAATTTTCACTGTTAAGCAGGCTGGCAGAAAGAGCCATCCAGTCTTGTCAAGTATGATCTATATTTTTAAAAAAAACAAATATTCTGTGACTAATTTCTCTCTCCTGAAGTAGTATGATGATAGAACCTGTGCTTTAATTCCTCTGCAGTTGTAACTCTGGCTACAGCCTAGAGTTTAAAGTATTCTATGCCAACTATCACAGGCTTTACTGAGCACAGATCTTCCACCAGCAAAGATTTTGTATTAAGTTGGATTCTAAGTATCCACTGGAAGTAGATTTGCTTGGCAAATGGAAGTCTTATTAGGCATTCAACAACTGTTCACACACAGCCTGGAACATAAAAATTCAGCTGATGAAACCAATATCCTGACAGAGAAAGAAAGAGCATGAGCACACTACCATAACCAATTTTTTTCCAGAGAGAATTCAGAGGCAGCATGTAAAGGAAAGGTATCACCTACAAGCTAAAACCAAAAGAAATAGGTAGCATTTAGATTTGTTTCAAAAACAGTGCAGACTAGCAAGGCACCACCACTGTGTGAACAGAAGCTGCTCTGGGTCTGATCCAGGGTGTGGCAGCACAAAAAGCATTTCAATCATTCATTAAAAAAAGCAAAAAAAAAAAACACCAACTCTAGACTTTTCAGCTTTGTCTTTAGGTAACATTTCCTACAAGACTTATGAAATTTTTCCTAAGGCAGCACAAGTTTTGTTTCTCAAAAGAAAAATTTTACAACAAATTTGATAGACTTTGAAGCAAAGGGCTTCACTAATAAAAAAAATTTAAAAAAAAAATCAGTATCTTTCTGCTTTTGTGAGTCTATATAATTTCTGATATAGGCCCCAAACTTTTTGGTTCAGTTGAAATAATTAACAGTGACAAAGTTTTATTTGACCATGAGAAACATGGATGATGAGGCTGATCCACCTTATTCAGCCTTGCAGATAAAAATACTGAACATCAGATCTGATTTCTACATAACCATGGAACCATGAAGCCAAAAAAGTTCAACCCTGATTAAATGAAAGAAGGTAGGCCCAAGTTTATAAACCAGAACTTGGGGGTTGCCACAGTCAGTTTTAGCAACGTAGGCATGGAGTGAATTTAGAAGGGTAAAATGTCTTCTTTTAAAGATATGTAATACAGCACCAAAAAAAGAAAAATAATTGCAAATGTAAGAATTTCCAGAAAAATCAGACATGCCAAAACAACACAGATCTTTGTGCCTGAGTGAGGAGTGCACTGCAAAACCCTTAATATGACAGTAACACACATATTTTTCAATCATGCTACAAAATCTCATGCATATTTCCATGGAATGAGACACTCCAAGGACATAAAGAGATTTAACTCTACATTTCTAGAACTCCTCAATTGTCTGGTATTACTTACATTTTACTTTCTCTGTGAAAAATGCATGATCATTACTTTCTTAAACTAACTCTCACTTTGATGCCTAAGGAAAACAACATAAACGAGTCAAAGTAACATCTCTGAAAACATCAGCCACTGAAGTGCTGTGCAGTAAAAATAAGGCAGATATTTTGAGGCATGGTCTCAGTACACAGCCCTTCAGGCAAAATTGATTTTCTCAGCAGCTTTCCTTTAAAACAAATAAATGTCCAGCACCATTGCCAGAAGATTAAAAATTCAGGCTGGTGTGGGATGGGAATAATGCACTGCATGGAAAAGAAGCCTTCTGCAAGAGCTTCCCAGCAGCAGCAGTGGTTGGTTTATAGTAAAGTAAGGTATTTGTTTGCCTGTGGATATTATTTGAGCCAGTGATTTTTGCTGCTTTTTAAATAAGTTCTGGAAAAGATCTCATTCTTGTTTCAAAAATTTATACTCTCTGCCCACAGCTGAAATTATGCATTTTCATAAAAATAAAAAAAAAAATCCATAATGTACATGAAAGCGTTCAGAAGAGGAAACAGCTTTCCCTGAAACACCATAGGAAGAACTGGAGTACTTCTCATTCTGCTCTATAAACAAACACCTGCTTTATGAACACCTTTGCATCAGCAAAACAATCAAACACCTTTTCCACTATCCCAGACATCAATTCAGAGTAGATGGAGAATGAGGCCAAATCAACAGGAAATCAAAAGTGGCCAAGAGTGCCCAGAGCTGAACTGTGGTGCATTGTGGAGTCTGACCTGAAGCAATAAAAACCTGCCAGTGGTTTGGATTTTTACACAGGCAGACAGAGAAACCCACCATGCACAGCAGATATCTCTGTCCGGCTTCTAAGACTGAGCTCATGCATTTCATGTATGAAAATTAATTGTGTTTCAGCACTGGCTGTGTTGGTGACCTCCATGAGACTTTTAATCAAATCTTGCATATATCTGGGCCTTCAGAGATTATTTGATTTCTTCTCAAGAAAGAGCAAGACAGCTCTTGTTTCAATTAATATTTCAATCTCACAGAGCACTGCATAATCAAAAAATGAAAGAGGTCCCCACAATTTCAAAAATTGAACTGAGTAATTAAAATAAAGATTAAAAAAATACCATGGAATCCTTATGTGGCCATAGCAGTATAAATACACCTCAAGATACCATAGCAACACTTGCTTTTTTATTATTAAATAAAGTATCTTGCAGGCTCATAAAATGCCAGTCAATGCAGACATATTTTGGGCTTCATTCCATTCCTCTGCTGCTCCTTTTCTCTTGAGTTTCTTTCTGAGACACTAGGGGTCAGCCTCCCAAAGAAAACTAACCACTGCTCAGCTTTAAATCCATGAGGAATTGTGCCACTTTGAATTTAATGCATTCAAAGGAGGCACTGGAGATGAAGCGATCACAGAACCGTGGAATATTGTGAGTTCAAAGGAACCCTCAAAGATCATGGTCCTGCACAAGACCAGCCCCAAGAACCACATCAAGTGCCTGAGAGAATTGCCCAAACTTTCACTGGACTCTGGCAGGCTTGGTGCTGGGACCACTTCCCTCTCCTCCACAAAGAACAGAACAATGATTTGGTTTCTTCGCCTGTGAAATTTAGCACTGTTGTGTTTACCAAGAAAACATAATTCATGAACAACCTGATGGCCTTCCTGGTGAAAATGGACAAATTTGGGCACAAGATGAGAGTCATCCATGTCACATACCTCAACTTTAGCTCTTTACACTGTCCCCAAAACAGGCACATATCCAAGCCTGTACTTTACACTGGATGCATAGGCAGCACAGGATTGAGAACTGCTGTGAGGCAGCACTGGAACAAGTTCAGTGTGGGGTCACTGACTGGTTGGTGTCTGCAGCACTCAGCCTGTGAGGACAGACTGAGGTTCCTGGGCTTGTTCAGCTTGAAGAGTTGGGTTTGGAGGAAGAACCATCTCTGAGAATGTTACAAAAAGCACAGAGTCAAGCCCTTCACAGCACTGTGTGGGGATGAGGAACAGCAGGCATAAATGGGAACAGGAAAGGACACACCTGGACACAAGGAAAAACTTTACTGCCTTGGGGCAGCCAAGCAGGGACAGAGGTTGCCAAGGGAAATGCAGCCTTCATGAGCAGACATTTTTATGGTCCAAATTGATAATTCTCTGAGTAGCCTGACTTCTCTGACCAGCTGAACTTGCTTTTAGCTGGAGTTTGGAATAAAGAGCTCCTGAGGTGCCTTTTTACCTGAATGGCTTTCAGTCTTTTCATTCCAGGATATGCTGTTTAAGAAGTCTGTGAAGTATGTTCCCTTTTTAATCTTTCAGCTTAGCCATGAAATTACAGTTTCCCAAACAAGGGGCTCAAAAACTAGATCTCAGTTTCACTTCTTACCTTACCATTACTCTGTAACACAATCACTCCTATTTCAGGTTGAAAGGCTTTGCACAAAGGCAAAACCTTCTGAGATAGCACTGACCTGTCCTTCTCATCCCAGAGTACAGCCACAAGCACTTTAAGGTGGCAGAAGTGACTTCAGCTCAACGTGCAACAGGAGCTCAGGAGTCCACAGCAGCACTACACAAGGTACCAGGAAAGGAGGTGAGGCAAAGCAATAAAACCATTGGAAAATCAATCAGCACAATATTATGGCAACTGCCAGAGGAGGACTGCTGAGACTGAAGGTGAGAAATCTTTGTTGTGACAAAGCCAGTCATTAAGGTGCCACACAGCTAAATGCAGGGGAAGGACAGCCATGCTAAACCCTGGGATCCTCACTGCCTCCTACCACCTACTAACCAGGCTCACTTTTATTTTGCTCAGGCTAGTGGAATCATGGCCTGGGGCATATCCTTTGTTTGCTTATTTGCTTTTTTTGCTGAACAGCCTTTTCATCTCCAACCATTCCCTTCTCCCTCTGTCTCTTCCATGGCTCTGTTCAAGCTCAATTAGCTCTCCTTTCTCCATCCTTTCTCTCTAGGCAGGCACACTGCACTCCTTTAGCCATAACCACTCCCAAATGTGTCACCCCCACCTCTTGCAGAGCTAATGACTGGCAGGGACCATGGGAAGCTGCAGGTGACATCCCACATCTCCTCTCCTAGGTCTACAGGCACATCTTCCAGCTGCCAGAGAGCCACCAGAGCAGCTCTGGGTTAGTGACTGCTGCCCAGCATAAGGTCTGCATTTTTAGTTTCATGACTCAATGAAAATAAAGGTGGAAGAGAGATAAAAATAGCAATAAGGCTAGATGGAACTATTTTCAGGAGCTGCATGCATCTAAATTAGGACATGAGAGAAAGGATAGAGAACGGGTGAACAATTTTTTTTATCCTCAAATAGCAGTAGAGAACACCACTGCAACTTCTAGCCAAAAGTAATGAAATGCATAATGTGTTTCTATCCTCTAAATGTCACTGGAGGGATGGGGGGGGAATCAACAAAAATCTGTTGCAGAGACAGGAACTTAAAGAATTATCAGTTGTTTTATTAGAAAACAGTATTTTTAGAAAGGCAGAAAATCTTTGACCTTGTTGGTTTGGGGTTTTTTTCTCCTTTTTAGTGCCTTCTTTCCTCATTTTACAAAACCTTATTATTTAAACTAGACATTTGGGATCTGTACTGGGGATCAGAGACATGAAAGCACAGCTTCAGTGAGGCTGAAGTTCCTGAAATTCACTGCCAAGCTGAATGTTACCAAACCTGTCCGACACAAGGAACAAAACCAGCATAACTCTTCTCACCAAGAAATTGCTTCCACCATCAGTTCCCACACAGTAGGACCATCTAAGAAGGAAGGCTAAGAAACAGCTGTGGAAGTAGAGGGAAAGGAAGACAGGCAGGAAACAGCTACAAAGGACACTTCCTCCATCCCTGCATAATTTAAGCTGTGTATTTATGAAACACAGCGAAGGTCTAATTATGTTAGTTTGCAATGAACACTTAAGTGCAATTAGCCACAGTTTCAAGCTGGAGGGAACAATTATTTTTATTGCTGCTAATTAACATACAGGATGCAGTGTGAGATTATTTTTCCCTAATTCTGACAGAGCAGCCTCAGCCACTTTGTTGCTTTCCTCTTTTAATATGACAGGTTTCAGCCCTGCCTTCTCTGCTGCTCATCACAGTCCCATCCCACTTATTTTTTGCTTTCATTAATTCTTTGGAATTATACAGCTGGTGTAATTTATGTCCATATCATAAATACAGCAAAGCATTAAAGTATTTAAGCATTTTCTTAAGGTGTGTAGTCCCACTGACTTCAGTGGGTTAGACAGATTACAGAGGATTTCATTTCAGCAGATATTTTCCTGAAATTTGCATTTTTTTTATTTTTTTTTTTTTTTTCCATTTTCACCCTCAGGCTCCTGGTAATCAAGAGTTGGGACTAGGGAGTCAGGTCCAGCTTCTCAGCTTTGTTGATTTCTTGGTAACATTCCAAGACAATCTACTATATGATCATCCTGCTGGATGCTATCACCTCCTTATTCCTCTTTGTCTTTGGGGTTGAGTAGGACTGTTTCTAATTCTTGGGAAAATTGATATGAATTTGGCTGCCACATAATTCCCTACAGCTGTATTATTATAACAGAAAATTATAGCCTTTTACCAAACCCAGCACATTCTGAACACTCATAATGCAGGCAGCTCTACTCAGCACATTTCAGCTTGGCAATCCTTTCAAAAAGACAAAATTTGCATTTAAAATTGGCCTTTCCTGATTTGTGGCATAATGACAGGCCACAATGGGGGAAAGCTTGCACTCCTCTTGTATTCCATCAAGATTGGAAAAACAGAAAGTTTACATTGTCCAAAGACTATTTGTGAGAAATACTAAAATCCACTGGAGCAGTCATAGCTCAGACATAGTGCTGGTACTCTTGCAAGGCAAGAGGAGCCCTGGATTTTTAAGAATATATGCCACAGTCCCATATGTTACTCTTCTGTTCAATTCAATTAATGAAATGATACAACACCAAAAACAGGACCTATGTAAATCCCGATGCCTCAATAATGAGACTCTAATAATCACAGGGTGAAGGGCATTATCTTTCCTTACATTTTCATCTGAAGTACCTGATACAAGCCGTTATTGTTGGCTGTGGACACCAGAGCAAACAGACCACAAGGTCAATCCACTGCAATTATTCCCAGTGTCTCCTCCTCGTTTCTGCCATGTCCTCATCTGCTGCAGCTCCCAGGAGACATCAGGGTCAGAGAAAATGTTTCTCAGAGATGGTTCAGGTCACTCAGTCCAAGAACGACCTACAGGCTGACCTAAGGAGTGCATTTATTTTCAAAGTGGGACCCACCACTTTACAGCCATCCATATTTCAGGACAGACAAAAAGCCTTTCTGTGAAAACCAGCTCTGTGATTCTCCCCACAGATTAAATGTCACTGTATGTGATAAACCCACAAAAATAATAACATGATGTAGCTTAATGTAAAATACAAATTTAATATTTTTATTTTCTTTCCTGCTGCATCTCCTACCTTGGCTTACACTTGTTTGGAGCATTTTTTTCAAACAAGTTTCCACACAGTACTGATAGTAATGTATAAAAAAGCTGCAAATATCCTGAGAAGAGGCATTTGACATCCTGCATGTCAATATGCAGGTACACTGAAATAGCTCACAGCACTCAGGCTGTTACCAGGTGGGATGCTTTAACATGACAGACATACAGCAGCTCATCTTCTCCTAAAGCAGGGAAGGGAGAGAAGGAACACCATGTTCAGTGAGCACTTTGTGACATCCCTGATTTATGTAAGACACAAGTTCATGAGAAAAAGAATATGCAGATTCCCCTCATGGAGGCCCAAGCAGCTACTGTGATGTGTTCCTTTTCTTATAGTGCTTTAAAGAAAAACAAAAAACACTAGTAAGTGAAGATGCCATTGGAATTCCTGGCAGCCTCTGAATAATTTTGTGAACTTCTCCTTGACAGGAGGTAAAGAAACAATGCATACTGTGAAGGCCAAGCCTATTTCAAGGAAAGAGGCCTTTTATGAGAATTCTTTTTCCATGGATAATTCAGAAACCAGAATCTGTGTATGAAGGTCACCAGAACAATCGACCAAACTAAATAAAATTAAATTACAAGCCATGCTGCTGTAAGTCCTGAAGTGAAATGCAGCACTCCTTGCCCTCAAAGCATTAACACCAACATGCACAAAGCAGCACAAGCAGAAAGACACTTTATACTCTGTCTGAGTTATTGTGCTGAAATATAGCTCACAAAAACCACTCTCATCCTGAAGAGAGGAATAGTCTTCCCCTCTTTTGCCACTTCAGGCTGCTGGGGGAAGCCACCAGCAATTCCTGGGAGAAAGTACTTCTGCACAGGTACTGTGGTACTTCTACACAGGTACCTCATCCTGCAAGGTACCAGGAATTTCCCCAGGATCTGGAACGAGTTGTTCCTGCCTTCAGCAGTCACAAGATACAGTTTCTGTTTATTGGTATGGCTTGGCATTGTACACCTGCAAAAACCTTTTGAAAGTTTTTTTTCTGAAATGATCAGAACTTCCTCCTCCTGCCCAGTGAGTGTGAGGCTGGAATTCAGGCACTGTGAAGTTTGAGCACTCTATTTTCACAGAGGACATGGTTTGCTGATGAACAAATGCCCCATTTTGGCATTCCCATGCTGTGTCTTTATACCTTCATCTCCTTTAATTAGGCTGTAAGACCCAGCTGAAAGCTGAGCTCTAAATGAATCACACTTTCCAGGGTAAATCAGGGTTGAAAGATTCCCAGTGGCCAGTAGGAAGGCTGGAAGTTGAGCACTAGTGATGGGAATGACTGTGACCCAAGTTCTCCCAGATAATTTTGAGCCTCACTCAGATTTTAAGTTTCTCCTATTCCCCACCAGCTTTTGCAGATAATTATAAGGCCTTGTTATAGCCACAACGTTTTTTTTACACTGCTAATCCATAAAACCCTAAAAAGGAGGAGTAAAATATTGAATTTTTTTTAAGTGTTTAACACAAAGAACCTAGTGTGTAGTGAATTTAACAATGTCCTTCTCATTTCCCCTGATAATACATGACTAAAATTTAGCCAAAAATTTATTTTTTTTTTTTTTAGTCTTTATTAAGGAAATGTCCCTTGCCCTTCACCACAGGATTTTTAAAACTCATCCGTCTCCTCAGGACCTTACAGCTCTCCCGGATACAAAGACCTTTTAACTTGCCAGGGCAGTGAAAAATCTAAACCTTTTTCCTAGCAAATGGCCTAAATAATTCTATCCTGTAAGTTATGAAAGCCTAACAGTCTCTCCTGATTTCATCAGTGACAACTTTAAAGTGCCTGAAACATTAATAAATAAGACTTTTCTGATTTCCTCACACAAGAGAGAAGACAGTAAGAACAAGATTTAAGTGTGTGTCAATAGAAGGCATCTAATTATTTTTTAAATAACTGATTTTTTCTTGGTGAGAATTCCTGGCTGTGCCCTTTCTCTGAGGAGTTATACAGTACAGCAAAAGGAATCCAAATATTTTTGCTCTGGGATAATCATGCTGTAATAACAGTGGAAAGGGATTGGTTAAAACTAAGGGGAGGTAACTCATTTTAAAGTGTCCACATCTTCGAATTGCCTTAATTCAAGGCCCAGAACCATTCCTCAGGCTTACCTCCTTCAAATGCATTTTCTGCTCCCCAGGAAGATGGAACACATCTCACACAGCCACATTTTATTGGCCTTTCACATCCTCCAAGGTCGGAAAAGCCGTCTCTAAGACCTAGGGCAAAATCATACAGCTCAGTTAAGAACGAAAAAAGAAAAAAAATTAATCCAAGACACTGAAAATGTGCATTTCCATTTATCTGTTGATAAACATAGGGATATTAAAGAGGCATAGCATACAGATATTTTGTTTCAGCCATTATTAGAACTGAAATTTACAGCAGTTATTTTTTTACCAAGGACTAGTGATTGGGCTACAGACCAAGTTGTCAGACTGCCAGCTTCATTTGCACCCTACTGGAATGGGTTTTTTAGAGGCTAAAAAGCTAAATTTACTACCAAATCGACAGAGCCCTGCTAAATTACAACAGCAAGGAATGCAGGACAAATCCTCAATGAATTGGATTTGGCTCAAGTCACAGAGCTGACAGGCTCTGTCTCTCAAGTCACCTTTCAGCAGGTCAGCAAACAGGCAATGACAGAGCCCAGCAGCATCCCAGCCCTCCTGTGCCAGAAGGTAAGGAGCACCAAGAGAGAAATGAGGCTGTGAAAACCTGCCAGGCCAACCTTAGGCACAAGAAATTGAGCTCAGTCTCGTGTGCTTGGCATCAAGGACGTCTTGTTACTCAATAAATCAGAAACCGCTGCTCACTCCTGATCATGTCCTCTCCACCTGCATGACCAGCACCTGGTTATCTCCTCCCTATCTCAGGAGCAGGCAAACTCATCCTGCCTCTTACAAAGTGATCTTAAATTCTACTGAATTAAGCATCAAATCTTACTTATCCTTACTGTGTAACTATCAGAGGGCTTCCCCCAGATGATGGTCAGCCAGGACCATCCTTCTTGATAAACAAAGTCCTGAGAAAACTTTTTTCTTCTAACTATGATCCTTGCAGGTGTTATCAGCTAAGAGGACAATGTTAGTTAATTGTTGCAAATTGCAGCCAAAATCAGTCTGTACTGATATACTGGACTGGAATCCAGTCAGCCAAGACAGGCTTCCCAGATGTGGCTCCAGGCTTTTGGGATGTATCTGCCTACCCTGGAGAGAAAAGCACTGGATCAGCAGCTGATGTAAAGCAGCGGTGCCCTCAAGACAGCAGAAGGAGCCACATTGACCCTTCCAGCTAATGAGTAATTTTCACCTAAATATTGCAGAGTTTCCCAAGGCTGCACAGTCTTCTCCACCACCTGCACCAATCCACATCAGTGGTCAGCGCAACAGACACTTCTTTGCCTCCTTGGGTTTTCAGACTGACCCCAGAATGGATGGGAAGAATGTCCCAGCTCTGAACTTGGCTTAGGCTGAGGTCATTCCTGCTCAGCTCTTCTACTGCCCATCACATGCAAATGACAAATACAGAGTGCTGCTGCTACTGGTGGCTGCACGGTCACCACAGAAGGGTTTGGAGGTTGTTGCCACTCTTACCATTGCTGAGGGGAACCTTGTGGGTTTTCCCTCCTCTGATTTCAGAAAATCAGCCCTTCAGACTGCTTGGAATAACTCAGAGGACCCTGCCTGTCGTGGGGTAGGGAAGCCTGGCACAAAATCCTCTGCTGGCAGCACTCTGGAGAGAGAAACCTCTGATAGAAGGCAGGCTATGAAGAGCATGAGCATAAAAACTAAACCTCCTTCAGGCAAGCTTCAGAAGAGGCCCTTTGCCTCTCAGCTCTAAAAGGAGAGCTTAATTTCACTTCTGATTGAAGACCCATGTTATGCTTTAGCAGCCAGTGATCTCTGAGCAAAATAAAAACTGATTAGAAATCAAGAGCTGGGGACTGGCTTCAAGTTAATGAAGTCAATTTATCATAGATCCTGTTACAAGTAAAAATAAGAGAGTGTGTCTCATGAAAGTCTGGGATAATGATTTCCCCGGCCCCAGTCAGCACTTCTAGAGAGAACAGCAAAATTAGTGGTCAAGGAAATGAAATGTACACAGTGATTTATATGCAGCCTTGGGTAATATCAGTGAAATTAGTGAAATCAGCTCCAGGTATTATTTCTGCTCCTTAGGTAAATTATTTGAAGCAAATGTGTGGGAAAACCCAATTTTTATATTAACTGAATGAGACTTGAGTGAGAATACATTTCCAGGGATGTAAACCTGTGGAAAAAAAAACCAAAAATAATTGCAAGAGAGATTCATCTATCATGATGGAATGGTAAGGGACAAGGTCTAAAGAACATAACAATTTTCATCATTAAGGATTTGCTAGAGAATGAGCTAGATCATTCACGCAATAGTTTAAATACAAAAATAAAATACTAATATTGTTCTTATAGAAATTAGAGAAACCTAAGGGCCTCCAAGTCAGACAAGTGACTTGCAAGTGCCATAAAGAAATGGTTCTGCTCTTTTCACTTCCAGGTGGAAGCAGTTGTGAACAGAGTGTGATCAGACAATGCAGGGTAGTGGAGACAAACAGGAGTGAGAAGCATCAGCTGAGTTAACTTCTTTTCATTTTCCCATCCCAATTTTTTTTTTCCCTTTATCCTCATCCAGCCAACTCTCCCAAATAATCATCCCACACAAGTTTTCTTTCTAAGGCATGTTAGAATAAACCCATCTACTCAAATATCAGTAGCATATCTTCAGCTGAGTTACAACTGAATGTCCTGCATCCAGTTGTTGCATTAACGCAGAATTATTTGATTTCATAAGAAATGTCTTGAACTTCACATCTCAAAAGTGCTGCTCTATTAAAGACAGGCATGTTCTCCAACTCCTTGAATGCATCTTGAAAAATTATACCCTCTAAGAACCAGAAAAGCATACTTAGGGCTTTTGACATTCACAGAGATGCTGAACATGGACTTGAGGCCTTGTCTGAACCAGCTGTGAGAAATTCCTTGGTTTCAAGCACCAAGCACAGCAAATAGCACAGAATAAAAGTCAAACACTGCATGCAAAGGAGATGACATCAGAGCTGAGCAGAATAATGCAGGTTCCCCGTGCTGTGGGGGAAGTGAGCAAGAACTGCATTGACATAAGACCTCTTGATTTCACTCTGTATTGTTTCCAACTGCTAACAGGTAGTACCAGCAGTGGTGATGGGAAAGCAACACCTTTGGGAGATACAAACAAAATTAAGGGGCTGAAGGGGAAGTCAGATCTTGCTGCTTATTTTACCCCTGCTCTTGCCGTATCACATGCTGCTTCTTTCTTCCTGACATGACATTACCCACCAGAAAGCAGGTGGCTGAAAGATCCAGTAAGCAATTTAGGGAAAGGAGCCCAGCACAGCCAGAGGTAAAACCAGCAGCTGACTGGGAGCTCTCCATTCTGTATAGAAGAGTCTCTTCACAGGAGAGAGCTCTGACGTGAAGACGACTCAGAAAAAGGGGAGGGAATGGTACTTCCACAGTTTATAGTACCCTATAAAAGGCAGGTAACTGATATATTTTTAGAGTTTAAAGGTGGATTGGAAAATAAAAGGTTTTTTTCTTTTCCTTTTTTTTAAACCATACAGAAAGCAAACTTTACTGAACAAAGGCATTAGGACTACAGTTCAAAATCATTGCATTTGCTCATCCTCCTGCATCCAGCACTGTGGTTAAAGGTTCCTGCTTTCCACAGCTCCAGCCCAATGCTAATTCTGCTGCAACAGTGTCTGGCATCAGCAATCAATTTTCTACCCTTGATTCTCTCACTACCTGTTCCTGTATCTTCTCTTTCTTTGCTTGTGGTCCTGGACTGTGCTTCCTGCACTGAGGCACCCTTTCTGAGACCTATCACAGATCACTTTTTGCCACAGACAACCCACATTAATATTCCTCTCCCATGACCCCTCTGGAAAGAATTACTGATTTTGGTGCATCACCATTTTAAGAGTTTTGTATCTAGCTTCTGTCTCCAACAACTGCATCGTTGTCTCTGAAAGTATCCCTTTCCATATTCCTCAACCTTCCCTTTCTGTCACATATCAGCCTTTTTTTAAAGCCCCCAAAACACTTCTAGCCCATATCTCATACTAAAGTAGCTGCTATAAATCTATGTATCTATAAATACAGACAACATGTGAAAGAAACCACACTGCCACAAGTTTATTCCCGTTTTGCTGTGGGATAAATAATCATTCTAGCACCATGTGCAGCACTGGGGATCTAATTTCCAAGTCAGAAAGATTCCAATTTAGGACTGTAAGAATATGGAATATGCAGTGATTCTGCAGAATTGCAGCCTTGAGCTGCTTCCTGCAGATCGGGCAGAATTGCTAATATCCAATGTCATTTGCTGGAAGTGTGTGGCAGCTCAAGCATGGCCCATCTGTAATTATAAAGCTTGTCCTGTCAGGGAGAAGAAGAACATTTGATACACACATCACTATCCCCTCTTACAAAAATTACCCCCTATTTATCCATGAATGAAATGAGAATTTTGCCTCAGCTGAGAGTGCCCAGTTCAGAGGCCATGAAGGACCTCCAATCTCTGTCTCAGTGGAAGCACATCCTTCAGGCCACGCTCTATCTGCCTGTAAAAACAAGCTCTTACCTGTGCAGTGCTTCAGTTGAACTTCCAGTATCAGTGTGTGGCTCTACCATAGGGAATAAATGCCTAATAATTGCTTCTCTTCTCTCTGTCTAGAGCAAAGATCTCAGCTCAGTCATACGATGGAAAACTGTGGGCAGCAAAACACCACAGATCTATTACAAATAGATACAATTCTCTGGATTACAGTCAGTAAATTCCCTTCTACAGGATGGAAGGTTATCTCCTAGGAAATTTTTATAACCAGATTATCAACATATCCAAGCACACAGGTTTACTGTGCTAAAGGGCCAGCTGCCACAACCATCCTGGCTGTGCTCATTTATAAAGACACTGCGAAAATATTCCCAGTGTTTCCATATCTGCACTCCTAATATAAAATATTTACCAGGGGGAGATTCTTTGGACACTTTTTCAATTGCCAAAAGCTTGTTTGGTGCATCTCTAGGTAAGTGATTATTCAGGTTAAGAGTCCTTTACGTGGGACTAGGTCATCACCACAAGTCACCAAAATAGCAGCACTCCACAGGAATAAGAGCTAAAAAAGATCAAAGTTTGGACTTTTCAGAGCAGACAATTCTCAGCTTTTAACTCCAGATATGACTCATTACCAGAAAAGCTGAAATGAGGGAAATCATGTCCTCTCTGAGCATACCTTGTGCCCAGTGTCCAGGCTTTTGAGCCATCTGTAAGGATGCAGCACACATAACACCCAAGTGTTCATAAGATCCTTCCTCTACAGAAGCACATTGCCACCCTCAGCATGAGAAGAAAAGTGTTTCTGAGAAAAGACAGAAGAATGGAGAATTAAACCAAGGGGATATCGAGAGACCACCAACTCAAACAAGATGGATGCTAAATGTCTTGCATTTCACATAAACAGGAAGGGAATAGTAACCAGTGTAAAGGATACAGGGAGAGACTTTAAGGTACCCACAGAGTAATGGACAGAGAATGTTACTCTGACATTTCAGGTTTTGATAGTATGAACATTGTTTGCCTCTCCACATCAAAACACACATTTTTGAACCAACAGCTCTAACCAAGATCTAGATGCACAGCCCCACACCTGCCCTTCAGAATTTTCCCAACTGGTCAGGAGATCCTCTGGCCGCACTCCAACTGTTATTACATCCAGGTCTTCCAAAGGAAACTTCCACTTGTGCTCCCAACCCATCTCTGGCACAGATTAAAGCCTGAACAGCTGTTCTGAATATAACAAGAGAATATACTGGTTGAAAACTTTGTGTTATTCTGTTCCTAAAGACAAGCACAGAGCAGGGCACTGCATCATTCCTTGCACACAGAATCCCAGGACATTCACAGCAGAGGCCATTCACATGAGAAACTGCAGCTCAGAGGAGATGAGGGCCAGGAAGAACAGCTCAACCAAGCTTTATCCCCCCTCCTTAGCGCAAGAAAAAATATTTTATCACATCCGCCTGTTAACAAAAACACAGTTAATATCTATTTCTTTGTTTCTTTGATATGAACTAGAGAAATGAAAGGCCTGTTGTGCCAAGAGTTCTCACACTTCTGTGCCTCCTGTATTTCTTTTTGAGATGTGCTGGTTCATTTGCTAATGCTAAAGGCTGTCAAGGGTTCCTAAGTGATGGATAAAGATGTTTTCCCATTTGACAGAAGGACGTTTCCATTGGAGCACCATTATTCTCTAAAGGCATTTGTGGTTGTGGGGCCTTTATTATCAGCATAAAGATCCAAGTTGCAAAGATTCCATTTGGGATACTAAACCCTCCCTCTTATGTCTTTACTAATTTCAACCAATAATAGTATAGTAAAAGAGTATAAGAGGATAATAAAAAGACAAGCACATGTACTGTGAAATGAAGCAGAGAAAAGCTCAGAAAGGACTCACCAGATTCTCATTTGACCTTCAAGATGGCTATAAAATATGGAATAAAAGGGGTGTATGTTCTGTACATCACATTTTAACAGCTCATTTTAAAGACCTCAAATGAAACAGTGTGCCCTGTGACACAGGCTCCAGTGCACAAGAGACAGAATTACAAACAGATCAGCAAGTCTGAGTATTATCTAGACATACAAACCTGACACTTCTTCATACAAGCAGTCAAAATCTGACAAAATTAGCTTTAAAAAAGTCCAACTCCTGGCTATAGGCTGGAAGTTCCTATCATCCCCATGCCCCAGCTAGAAAGTGTGATTGTACTTTAACCTATTCATTCAAAGTTTCCCAGTTTATCTCAGTCCAATTTTGTATCTATTGATTATTTATTGTTCTTTTTTGCCTGTTGCCACTGCAATTTTTAGTAAACTGTCATATTTTTTTTAACTTTAATCAATTCATCTTTGTTTATCCTTATGGGTGGAAAGGGATTGATTAAAACTAAGGGGAGGTGACTGATTTCAGAGTGTAGTCCTTAAATTGTCTTAAACCAAGACACTTGCCTTCTATATACATGTAATTTAACTGCTTTCAAAATATAACCACCAGCAGTAAGCTGAGAGAAACTGTCCCAGGACCAAATCATTTTTCTTGACATCAAAATTCTGCATACACAAGTGTGCTATTCCAATCTTCTCATTTTTCAGCTAACTGACCTTTTTATTTTGCCATTGGGTTGACTCTCCCTCCCTTTCTTTCCTCCTTTTTGTTTTACCCCACCCCTGAGCATCCTGGATCCAAATCCCCACCACCAGCACCATTTTCCATGTAGATATTCACCTTCCTCCTGTTTGCTATTCATTAACAGCATAAAGAGCTGTGCCTTTTGACTTCTAAGTTTTGGTGGTTTTATTTTTTAAAGCTCTGTTTTGTGAAACAGTCTGGAGTGAAAAGGATTCATCATAGTCATCATTATTCCACATTTATCTACAGTGAACTATCTTTCTCATCTATTATGCTTTAAATGATCTAAAGCCTCGTATCTGCTGTGTTCCTCTTCATTACCTGCTGTTCCTGTCTCATCCATTTCTTACCAGCACTGTCTTTGTTCTCCTTCTTTCATTCTCTGAGCCACATGTCAGTGCTGCTCACCACGATCAAGAGGTTCACAATGAGGAGCCACACAAATGATTTCCTAAGTGTGATGAGGATCACAAAAACAGATTTTATGCTGCACATTTGGATACTGTTGTTATTCAAACTGAAGTCATCACCCTGGCTGCCCCCTTACCTTCCAAGTTTTTCTCCAAAACCACTCAGAAAACACTGCTAGACTATAAGTAATGATACAAACTTGACTTCCATCCATCCCCACCATCATCTTTCACCTCCATATTTACTGCTACACACACTTGACTTTGTGACTTTCTATTTCACACGTTGCATAGCAGACACCCATTAGACTGATACACATTTCTCCATAGCCCTGACATCATCTGTTAGCAGAGGCTGAATTACCCTTCTCACACATTTTTTAGCCTTTTAGAAGATGCTGCATAAACTGCATTCTTAGACAGCATTCAGTAAAGTTATTGCTGGGGGAAGTGACTGAACTGATCAAGCTAAGCTCCATGAATTCCTGCTATTTCTTTGCAAGGACTGCATGCAGCTGATCAGTCATCACCTAGCTACAGGTGCCTTTTAGACACCAGAGCCAACCTGCCTATCAACAACACTGGAAAAGGAATTTCTACCTCAGGGTGTTGCAACTCAGATGGAAAGATTTTAGTTCTCCCTTTCTACTTTTGTGCACAGCTGTGGATGAAATATATGTGTGAAATACAGCTCAACCCACATGAGGAAAAGCATCAAAAGTATGGCATAGGAAACTCTGTCCTAGACAAAAAAACCCCAGCATTTCACTGCCTGTGAATACTGGCTTCAGAGTCCATTGTTCCCATTCAGTCATACACAAGAGACATAAGTATTTTTAATACAGCAAACAGAGACCAACGCTGGCTGTTCACACTGCCAGGGAAAGATGCAACCTGGGTATTATTCCATCTGGTTTTGGCAGACTGGAAAGTTTTCCTTTGTTTCTTACCTGTCGTTGTGTTTTTCACTCTCTGTAGTTTATGACTTCTGAATATTTCTCAAAATGTAATGCCAGTGACATCAAGAGAGTCCTAATGTCTTATAAAAACCAGAATGACTGCGCTTGAAAAAATTTTCCTGCCCACTGAGCATTAGTTCAGCTGACTGAAATGAAGAATTCTGGGCCCAGTCCTACCTTGCACCCAGCCTTCCCAGTGTTTGTCAGGCAGGTGGAACACTCCCACTGGTGTGACCAGACAGCATTGTTCCAAAGGCCTTTTGCTTTAGGATTGCATGTGGTGACTTCAGCACAATTTCCTTTGAAAATCCTCTAGAACTTGTATGGAAATCTGCTTGCTGTCTTGCTTTGATTTTACTGGGAAGAGGGTGAGCACAGAGGGCAGAAATGACACAGCCTCGTATTCACTGCAGAGCTACTGCAGACAAGTACTGGGGATTACTGGAATCAGGAAGGGTTTTACTCAAACCAGTCTCACCTTAAAGTTCACGAGGACAAAAACTGGAGGTAAGTTTGAATAACAAGCTGAAATGACCCAGAAAAGTGGAAGAGATGACATTTTTTCTCTCTCCTTTGGAAATTCATAGGACCAATAAGGAATCAATGGAAGTGGGGTGTTAAGACAAATCATGCACTGTTCTATAAAATCCAAAACAATACAAAAGATAGAGATTTGTTCTTCAGATGGCTTGAGGATTTCTCAGTTGGAGCTGGTTTTTCTCAAAGGGAAAAGGTTGGATGGTTTTAGTAGTTGTGTTGTTTTTAAAGTATTATTAAGCAAGAGAGATTGGCACATATGAGACTAAATTAGATTAGAAAAGCTTCTCTAAGCATCTCTTGTCCCATTTTTAAGGTTACAACCAAAAGTTGCCATGAGTTTATCTTAAAGGACATTTTATCACTTTAGTATTTTGCCTCTGTCAAATTGGGCCTGAATTCAGCCTAGCTCCTCTAGCTGTAAAAATCCATTCAGAGAAAAACATACATAGCAACTCTCATGCAGTTTTCCAATCACTTTTCTTATCCTTCAAAATTTTCTACTCATTTTTAGTTGCACTTCCATAACTGTCAGTGGATCTACTTTAACATTTCCTACTTGAAGAAACCGTAATGTCAGTGCAAGGAACCTGCAATGGAAATGGAAAGAAAAAAGGGTTTTCTCCTCTTAGAGAATGTAAGGGTTTCTTTTGGGGTGCTTTTTGTTTGTTTGTTTGGGGTTGTTTTGTTTTGGGGGTTTTTGGGGGGATTTTTTGGGGTTTGGGGGTTTTTTAGTTTTGGTTTTTCTTTTTGGAGGTGATCAAACTCAGGAACAGCTGTCCAAGAGATCTTTTAGATTCTCCATGTGTTTTGCTTCTTGAAACTAAGACTCAGAAAAATTGTATTCAGCATAAAGAGTCAGATCTATCGAATGTGTAACAGCACAGCTCTGTGGGGGTGGAGTCTCTGGATCTGTAGATTTAACAGCATGAGCTCTCCCTTGTGCAGGCTCACATCAGAGGTAATAAATAAAGACTTGCTGACTTTAATACCTTTTGTTCCTCTAAGAATCCATAAAGAATATCTGTAGCAATATTTTATCTCAGCATTCACCTCTGACTAGACTTGCTTAGTTTACTGCAGGAGTACCTCTATAGGCATTTTTCCTGTTGGACAGCATGTTGGCAGGTGAGGGCTCTCTGAGGACAAACCTCAGTGCTCAAAGTTTCTGAGTAACAATGATACCAGAAATTATCTCCCCCCAAGTTTTCAGCTGCTTTCATAGATGTTAATTAACCATGTCATGTAAGCTTCCTTTGACTTAACAAGAAAGGAAAAAAGCACAATATGCAAGGAGTAATTTCAACAAAGGGCTAGGAATATAAGGAAAGAGCATCTCCCACACAAGAATAGAGCTGAGAGTGGTCAGCCTGGAGAAGAGGGAAGCAAGCTCCTAGTGATGTAAAGTGAAAGGACAAGACAAAAGGGACACAAATTAAGACTCGAAATTCCACCTAAAATCATGAATCAGCCTTTTTATTGTGAATGGTCAAGCACTGGAGCAGGTTGCCTAGAGATGCTGTGGAACCTCCTTCCTCAGAGATACTGAGGACAAAATAAAAATTAAAAAAATCTGTGTGACAACATATAATAACCAACAAGATCAAACCCAGTTTTAGATACCTGTATTGAAAGAGTAATCTCACTTGCACAGTAGTGTGCAAGGAAGGACAAACAATCCTCACCTATGAGAAACTGTCCATGATAATTCATCCCCTTACTTTAGTTTTACATTTCACCTCTCCTCCTGCAGGATCAGTTCTAGGATGAGACAACTTGACAGAGCTAAACAGCGATTTTACTGTGTATTTTTTCACTGTCTGCATCAATGTGTTGTCTGGAGAAGGCTCAATGCCTGTAAATTAGATTGAGGGGGACAGGAGAAGCAATGTAGCATTTTATAGCCTGTAATTAATGAGTCACTCAGCTTGTAGACAAACATTTTGAATACTGATTGCAGCAGACATCATTCCTCCAGCCATCATTTACACCAGCAACAGTATGACAGCAGCAAGAGCTCTGCAATCCCCAAAGCCTGAACTCACAACCTTGCAGAGTCAACTTACATCTTCTGGAGAGAGAAAAGGAGTTAAAGGGCTCAGCAGAAAGGGATATTGAGGGTTCACCTTAGGCATATTAATTGTTTAAATAGGACACCAAGATTATTCCAAATGATTACAATACCCCACATTAGAGCTGCTCTCTGTCTTTCATTGCCAGGCCAGATCTGAGGGGCCTGATTCAACATGAAACAAAAATTTTGTCTGCTAGCAAGCAGTGCTCAGATCCATACAGAGCCATTTTCAGCTGTATCTTTTTCCCTATAAGC
Source organism: Parus major (assembly GCF_001522545.3). Taxonomy (NCBI): domain Eukaryota; kingdom Metazoa; phylum Chordata; class Aves; order Passeriformes; family Paridae; genus Parus; species Parus major. The sequence continues at coordinate 12,300,739 of NC_031770.1, read as the reverse complement.
ACTTCTGTTCTTGATTTACGTGCAGAACGTGACACAGGAGGGGAGTCTGATGTGGTTTAGAAGCAGCCTTGATCTGAGGCAGGAGACAGGCACTTGTTTATAATGTTTTAATACCAAGGAGCTGTTTTCCTCCAGGGTGACATTTCACTGCTCACCCTCCTTCCTCCCTGCCACCTTTCAGGAAGCCTCTGCTGGTAGAAATGTGACAAACATTTGGTTGTCACCACGGGGGTGTGCTGCACTAATCACCTAATGACAAATTATGCCATTAATATGTAATGGTTAGCACTCCCTTGCAGAAGCTCCATCGTCTCCACAAAGCTCTCCAGGGCCATTTCCCTGCAAGGTGAGAAATCTCATGTGCTTTACAGGCAGCACAGCACACATGTTCTTTAGCACCTGTTTGAAAGACATCTTATTTGACTGTTTGTTTTTTTTAAATGCCAGGTGTTGTGAGAAAGCCATAGGCTTGTTTTACAGAGCACACCTTTTCAAAGTCCCCTGTCCTGATGTATGCAAGGGTGTAAACATTTCTCATGGCAATTAAAAATGATGTCTTACTTGTCTGGTTGACCACTTACCTCTTACCTGAATTACCCACTTCATTAGGTGGAATTAGTGCTGATCTGCTCAAGCATGACACCCACTGAGGGCTCAGCACGAAATGCTGATGTCCAGGTGAAATGTGACCTAAACTTATTACATCTTAAGGTGTAGCTGTCCTGTTGTTTCTCCACTTTTAATTAAAAATTGACTTTTCCAGTGATTTTTCATTAGTAACAGATGAGGATGAAATTACCTCTCATACCTAACACTGCAGCAGGGTGAAGAAATGGGCTCACATTAATCCTGTGCACACGCCTGTTAGCAGCCCTCCACACCATGATAGTGAACAAGGTGACAGCATCAGCCATGGGGAGGCAAGAAGTGAGGGCTCAATTAAACGAACAAAAGCCCAAGCAATTAGATTTCTAGACAGGTGCTGGTATATTTGAAACCCAAAGGAATACACATGCAAAACTAACAATAGCATGTTACCCCACTTTTAATCACAAGTCTCATGATATTTTGTGTCTTTGAGGTCTATTACCATCAAATCTCACTTTTCTCACTCTCTCTTTTTGTGTTTGTTTTTTTTTTTTTAATTAGCTTTTTAAACCTCATTGTGGAGTCAAAGGAAAAACTTAAAATTAACTTTTTATAAGATAGCTTTTGGGGAAAAAGCAAAAAACCATAGCACATGTATTGATTTTTAAGCTAGTCCTGCACTTTGGGAAGGCCTGAGGTTGGCAGTAGCATGCTGATATTGAGGCAATCTGTTTGGTTTCCTTTATTACTCTTATGGGAGAGGCAAGCAGACCAGGGTTAGATCTTGCATTGACCTATTGAATAGACATTCTCACACTTTATGCCCAGAAGCAGCACTCCTCTTAGACAATAAGAATTTTTGGCAGCCCAAAATGTCTCCTAAACTGTAAAAAATTTTGTTCTAGTTTATACTACTGCTTCCCTCATCTGCCTTTAGTGGAACAGAATACAATTACACAAATTTATTGCAGGAATATCACATTACACATGCACATTACCTACACTGAACAACCTGGCTATGAAAACCTGATGTCAACACATTATCAGCTCTTTCAAAGAATTATGCAACAGGGGGAAATAAAGAAGGAAAGAGTCCAATACCCAAGCTTCCAAAGGATCAGTTGTCTCTGATAATGTTGCAAATAAAAAAGAAAAAAACAAAAATAGAAAACAGGCAGGTGAGACATCATAGCTTTGAGTGAGCAGCTTTTTTGGATATGCTCTTCAAAACAATCTTGCAACAGTAAAAAAGAACATTCCAAAATAAATCTATCCATGGTGTTATGGGTACCAAAATAAGCAAAGAATATGGTACAAAAATCCGTGAGATCAGTTTTAAATAATTGTGAGGAATTATCTCAGAGCTCCTACATTACACACATGCATGTTTTACATTTTTGTCTGCAATGATAAGCACTAGGAAACGATCATTTTAAAAATGCCTAGAAGATTTTGTAGGGTTTTTTTAAGTTATTATTTCTGTTTTAAGAAAGGATAGAGGCACAAATACTAAGACACGTGGTATAATTACAGCATGGATAAGAGTGGGCAGATTTGCTTTGCTATCTGTGCATGTGCCACTATCTCTCTAATTAAACAGATCAGAATTCCAAGAGGCCTGTATTTCTGGAGTCCAGCCACTGGCAAACACCAGACACTGCTTTGCTCCAGCTGTGCCTGCTCAGTACCAATATCACTCACACAGCCCCAATGTCACAGCTGTGAAAGCCCTGCAGAGAGGCAGCGGTGGCAGTGTCACCTCAGGCAGCGGTGGCAGTGTCACCTCAGGCAGCAGCACACAAGTGCAAGCCCTTCTGGGAGCATTAGTAACACAAGGGAGGCAGAGCACAAGCCTTGGCAGAGCCTCGTGTGTGCATTAGCTGAGGCGCCCAGGACGCTCAAGTTAAATACAATGCAGGAGCCGACAGCCTGCACGGATTCCTGGTGCCCTTTCCCATCACCCTCAAGGGCTTCATGAATAAAGATAGGCTCCACTAACACCCTCCATCTGTTTTTTTCCCTCCAACATCATCGTACACGCACTCTTAATAAACTTCCTTATCTCTTTTGGTAGCAGTGACCTGAAAGACTAAACAAGCCAAAGCCTGAATAATTTAATCATATCCAAACAAATAGCTGAGAAAGATGATAAGGGAATGCCTAGCTGACAGTGGTGGATGAACTAAAACTTATCTTTAGCTGACAATGTGGTCAGTGTGTGATGTCAGCACCACTTAAATTGCATCAGGTAAACAACAAACAAGTTACCTTGACATTTCTCACTGTCATTTGGTGATTTCAAGTTAAATGTCTGCAGCAATAAGAGACCAAAAAAAAAGAAAAATAAAAGAGGAAAACATTTAAACATGTTATGGCTTTGTACCATGAGGTTCATGTTTTGAAAAACCAATGGATTTTAGTATTGCATTAAATGTAAAGTCCTAAGCTTTTTCCATTTTGGTTCTGGGCCTTGTGAATAATTTCTGTTTGACCCTCATGCTACGTGTACTTCAAGAAAATTAAGAGATGCTATGCTTTTCTAGAGTTACCACCCTGAGGCATATCTCTTTGATAGTCTTATTTACTTAGCTGCTCAGATTTCACAAATCCTTCTAAAATTAATGCAGCCTAAAAGTGTTTGGTGTCACTGAGCACTAATCACTGAGCAGCTGAGGCTCATACTGCAGAGTTCTGCCTCTGTGCCAAAATCAAGCTGTCACCTTGATTGTCATTGTTGTGGCAGCAAAGCCTTCTTAATGTGTAAAGCATCTACATGAAGAAAAAGGATATTCCACTTTTTGTTTAAAAATGCTGTATTCTTAACTCTACCATCTGACATGGCCTGGCTAAGGCTCAAGTTAAATTGCAGGAAGAGGTACTTACAAAACTAATATGGCATGCACCCTTTTATTGACATGAAGAAATTCCAGTTCAAATCATGGAGAATCTGTCTGTAAAGGATTTTTGAGACTTGCTTCTCCACTTCTTTAGCAACTCAGGATATCCTGATCTTCACTTGTTCTCTCAGCCACCTTTTATTAAAAACACCAGTGACTTTTAACTCTCTGAAAGCTAGAGAAGGGTTTAAAGTTACTTAGAAATGTCACTTTAAAAAAAAATGTGTCCTAGAAAGGAAGAAGGGAATTATTAGAAAATAGATGAGGACTTCTAAGAAAAGCAAGCAATAAATTCTCAACAGCAGCTGAGAATTCAAAGCAAGTAGAAGAGCAAAATAAACCCTCTAGGGATAGAAATGTGGTTTATAAATTCTAGAAAGAACACTGGACTTTCCAGGTAGCACTGGGGAACTGCTGGAATTAAGAGAGAAAATTCCTTGAAAGCACAGTAGGGAATTCCCTGAAAGCAGAGAGGAATTTCCAGATATGAGACTGAATTTATCAGAAAGGGGAGTCTTCCCAGAAGGCAAGGAGGAGTTATTAACAAAGTGACAGAAAGCAACTGGCGGATTTCCTGCAAAGATATGGTGGGAACCTGGAAAGACAAACAGGGAATTGCCAGAAAGAAAATCAGTATTTCCTCTAAAGGGACCATCCCTAGAAAAGCAAGGACAAACCACTAGAAAGTAAATAAGGCATTTCTACAAAGCAGATTAGGAACTCCTCCTAGAAAGTTGAGAGGACTTCCTTATGTGTAGGCAGTCCTAGAAAGCAATGAGGAATTGCTGGAAAGCAGAGCAGTTCACAAGCAGCAGGTTGAGAACATTGCTAGGAAATGGATAGGGAAAGAAAACATGGGAGTTTCCCAGAGACACGGGGGGAAGCACAATCAATCTGGAAAGCTCCTGGGGTGGGATGCTTTAGAGATTAAACTGGTGTGATGAAAATGTGGACAGTTATTACAGATGCATCCCAGGAATCCTGGACAACGTAAAATATTCCCAGAAAGCATTTAGGAGCAGTGCAAAAAAGCAGAATTTCTAGAAAGCAAAATTACTACAAATTGTGGAAAATTCTGATAAATCCAAAAGCAGGGGGAAAAGCCTGGAAAGCAAAACCAGATGGAGTCCTAGAAAGCTTTAAAGGGTGAGCCCTAAAAACCCCCATAAGGCTCCTAGAAAGCAAATAGGGAGGATTTGTAGAATGGAGAGGGTTGTGGTCCTAAAAAGTTTAAAATAAGGGAAAGCTTCCTGTCATGCATTATGAAAGGAAACATTAAAAGAAAGTATTATGATGAAACCATCCTTGATTTTGAAGAAGCAACATTCCAGACTCAAGACAGGACATTTTCCACACAATATGTGCCTCTCAGCTGCAGGCATGCCACAGAGACACTTCTGAAGAAAGCATTTCAAAAAAGAATCAACAGAAAAACATCTCCAGCTAAACCCTTAAATCTTTGAACTGTAAAAATCACTGAGCCTTGGAGAAGTCAAGAGTTGGACAGAAAGTTCAGAGCTTGAATCCAGCTCTAAAGATGAAAAGGAAGTAAAGCATAGCAGACTCGAGAAGTTCACCACAGGACATTTTACCTGCACCAATAATTTCCTCGCAAACAATTGTGTGGGCTTATCTCCAGACAATGGCAGTGCACATGTGTAAACTCCAGGGAAATTGAAAAGAACTGACTTTTATAGGAAAGTCAGAATTTATACACAGAGAGTTACCATGTTATCTTAGCAGACTTATCTGTGTGCCTGTGGGGGATTACTCAGCAGCCCTCTGTGTTAACATGTGGGGTGATTTCTTCTTAGAGAGTTATTCCTCTATTAATCTGTATATTTTATGTAAACTACTACTCCAAGCTGCAACAGAGAAAGCAGCTACTGCCACTTTTATCTTTAAATGGAAAACAGATAAGAGAAAAATATGTGGTTCCTCATTGTCTGGGGGAAAGTTATTAATCAGGTTTTTAGTTCCCTGAGCCACAAGCTAAACCTTTGCTGGAAATATGGCAATGTCTGAAATTTCCAAAGTATCACAAGGGTTTGGTGTTGGTCTAGTAGGCTGATTCACCCCTCCATGGACAGCAATTACAGATTTGCCACAAAACCTCCAGGAAAGCAGGATGAAGTGCCTATTTTCTGTTTCATTACCTGCCTTTGCTTCTATTTACATAGTGGCTAACTTCTGCAAAGGAATAACCTCTTGTGAGCCAGGATTTGACTCTCCCATCTTCCCCCTCCCCCACACACTTATCTTTTATGTCAGGAATTACTGGATTGCTTCATATTCTAGGGAGGCTCCATATAAATGCCATATGTTTATTCATGACCGTACCCTATCAATCTTTCAGACACGGTGACAGACTGACAAGGCAAAACCAGACACTTTGGAGCCCACCTGAATGCTCCTGCCTCAGGTGGCACATAGGGAATGGGCCACAGCCTTTGCTAGCAGGAGAACATCAGCCATAGAAACCTCCAAAACTGCCTCATTTTTATTCCCATCTTAGGTGTGAGACACTGGAAAGCAAAATGGCTTGCAAACAAGGATAGTTTCTGATGGGATTTAGCAAATAGATGCAGTATCACAGCATAGCATCTTTTTAACCACAGCAGTTTGGTAAATGCAGGTACCATAACTTAAAGTGAGGTTGGTGAATGTGAAACAACCGAGGCTACCTCAGGCAGGACAGGAATCCCAAACAAGCTGCAGTCAGCACTGAGTGAAGAGAGAGGATGCTGCTCCATAGAATTCTTTTGGGCAGCTTTTTAAAAACATCACTGGCTGCAAACAGGTAACTGGGCAGTTGCCCCCTTCACAGCTCCAAACCTCTAAAATCCCAACTAGAAATGAACATGGAGAGCCACACTGTAGCTCATGCTAAATATATAACATAAGTAGGTAAAACGTGGATTCGTCTTCTTTGGCAATACTGGCCATTAAGGTTTGTCTTGACTCCCTGCTCCCAGTCCTGCCATCCCTCATCCCTCATTACAGCTCAGTAAGTGATGTTATCTCATCCAAATTCTCCCTTGCTCAGGCAAGCTGGCAGTGTGCAGAAAGCCCACCCCCCTGCCAGTTTATCTGGGAACATACCTGTACCCCATCCTATGCTGTCCCTTTGATCCTAAACCTGGTGGAGGGCTGTGTGCTGGGGATCTGAAATAAAGCTGCTGTTGAAATAATCCCACGGTACAGCAGAGAGGGGCTCCTTGCTGGGGGAGATAAGAATACAGCACTCACATAATCCCAATCCCATGAAACATTGTCAGAATGCACACAAGTCCCAAGGCTCACAGGGACCAGCCCAACCCTAACTGAAAGGATGCACAGGAGTTCACACAAAGGACATGAGATGCTGCCTTCAGTCCCTATTTCAAACTCCAGCTGGACTCCTATTCCACCTCACATCATCTGCTCCTGCTTCTATCCCTTGCTGTCCCTTGAAAACACATTTTAGGGGTTTAATTCAGATCTAACGCAAAAAACATTTGTCCAAAAATAACTATGCAGAAACAGAGAACCAAACTGCCCTTTCAGGTATTAAGACACTTCCATGAACTAGAGGAAAATATACTTTTTTGACCCAGACAATATTTAATTGAAAGACAGAATTGCAAGGTTTAGTATCTTGGAATGGTTTTTAATTGGGTTTTGGAGTGTTTCTTGGGTTTTTTTGTTGTTGCTGCTGCTAATTCTTTCTGGTCAATTCCCACTGCTGTTGCTTCCCCAAGAGGCAACTCATATGAGATAAAGCCTCCTGGTTAAAATACACAGCCAAACACCTAAATCAAAAAATTGGGTTGACTTCTTTATTCACCACCTGCAGAATCTTAGAATGGTTTGGGTTGGGAGGGACCTTAAAGCTCATCCAGTTCCAACCACCTTGCCATGGGTGAACAAGTCACTGCACTTCCATATGTGTGTCCAGACTGTGATGGTTGCTCAGTTTGCTGTCAGGGGTGCTTGGCAGGGATTTGTGTGAGGTGTTCAGGGCTGCACCTCAGCAGGTCCTTCAGCAGACCAGGAGCTGCAGATCCTGCCTTTCCATAGCCAGGAGCGTCCAGCCCCACGACCACCTGCGGATCTGTACCACAGCAAGTACATGAGAAGGGACCTGTTGCCTCTAATGAGGCAGAGAAGAGAGTCACCAGTTAATCAAATCTGCACACTCTGAGTAAAAAAAAAAATCACATTACTCACCTTGAAGGAGAAGAAATTCACGTGCCTGCTCTCCTTACAAGCCCAGCTTGATTAATCACTTAAGGGTCTGCCTTGCACCTCCACTACCTTTCCCCATTTTTCAGCGTTCATGCCTCTCCCAGAACTTCCAGGCAAATGTGTCCTGTTGGGAGCAACTTATGCTTGGAGGATCTCCTGACACTGACAGGATAGGTCAGCACCTTCTGGGGAGCTGCCCAAGACCTGCTGCAAGGTAGGCCTGCAGGAGGAAGGGTGATGTTTAGCACAGCCTCTCCATACCTATTCCATGCCATGCTCATGGTGGCTTCAGGCTCAGCAGGACAGACTTGTTCAAGGCACAAAACAGCTCTAAACTCTGTTATTTCATCCTGCCTGATGTGAGTCACACAGACATCAACTAAAAACCCTTTTTTATTTCATCCATAAAATATAATTTTTTTGCACTCTCCTTTTATGTAGCCATTATAAATAATATCAAAGAAAAATATCTATCAATAATTGCCAACAAATGTTTGACTTACTTTAGCTAATGGCAGTTCCATGGGCATGTAGGAACTAGATGATCTTCCAACCCAAACCATTCTATGTTTCTCTGAATAATGAAGCCATTCAATGAAACAAAAAATAAATCTGTTTTTAAAAAATTAGAAAGGAAAATGACTAGAAGATTTTATTTTTTAATGTCTTGCAGACTTCTATGAATTATCCCAAAAGTCTCCCAATAACTGAGCAGAATAATCTCTTTGGTCAGCATTTTTCTTTGTGACAAATTCATCCCAAATGTTTACTGTGAAAAATGCAGGGTACAGAAAATTTTCATGGATACTGCTGTGGAGGCTGTGCTCCATGCAAACAGTTATAAGAAATCAGAATGGGGAAAGTGTTCAACAGAGTACAATGCTGAGCAAATGATTCTGTCTACTTTCCTAGCATCAGAGGTTCTTTGAAAATATCAGATATATGCAATATGCGTGTCTAAAAGAGAGAAATTGTAGTTTGAGAGGCAAGAAATTGCTCCCAAACTGATGGCCTAGTAAGATAAAATAATTGCTCAAACAGAATAAAACAAGTGGAATACTAATGACTAAAAGCTACAGCCTTCTAGGTAAGCCTGGAAGTGATTTACTCTGTTTTTTATGCTTATATGACAAAAAAAAAAAATCATATCTTTTAATATGTAAGTAGACAAAGAAAAACAGAATTTTGTTCCTTTCTTTCACACACTCTTTTTCAGTAATGCATGACAAATTAGGCTGTTGAGCATAAAGGCCTCCTGTTTTCAGGAAGAAATCTCTGCCTCTGTCATACAAGCAGCTTTTTCCAGCAGAGCATCCTCCATGCACCTGGAGATACAGCAAGGAGATGTTGTTTCTCTTTTTGCCCTGCCCAGTCAGGATCCAAACCTTAAATCTGCTAAAAGAAAAAAATTAAATGAATGCTCTACTGATAAGCCCATTGCACTGTCAGGCAGCAGCTGGGAGAGTTAACCCAGATCTGAAATCACCTTTAGCTCCTTGGTGGAGAGGTGACACAGGCAGAAAGGTCACCACAAACACTGGGCCTGCAGAAGTGTTAGCTATGAAGGGACAGCATTTTTGAGATACAAAGGTTTGCAGTGGGCCCAACTGCAAATGCACAGAGCCCCACAGTGTCACTTAAAATGCCTTCCCCTGCAGATATTGCAAGCTCTGTTGTTTTCTGTTAGCAGGTCTTCTCTGCTGCATTCCTTTGCTAAGACAGATGAAGGTCAGAGGACATCAATTCAGCACAAGGTGACCAGAAGTTCAGAGCTCACCTCACTACACAGACGTAATCAAGGCATCAAACCTCAGGGACAGAACCCTCTTTCCCTTTGCAATATGTGCCAGACCCCAAAAATCAAGCCAGATGGTGAGCTACTCCCTTCCGAACACATTTTGTCATTGAGTCTACTTCAAGCAATGCTGTGTGTCACCTGTCAGGGTAAATGCAGATGAGACTTCCCAGATTTCAAAGTCAAGTGGATGCATATTTCCCAAGCAGGGAGACATAAATTTAGCTTTGTGTTTGGGGCATTCCCCAGCCAAAACCACTATGGGTTTAATGTGATGCACAATCACGTCAGAGGACCAGAGGTACCCAGGCTGTCAGGCAGCTTCCAGGGTGTGTCCCTATAAATCTGCACTTGCCATCTAAACTTCACAGAGCAGCATCCTACCAAGGATGACAAGCAAGTAAATCCTGCATCTCCCTGTCCCTTTCCTCTTCTTCCCTGTTCCTAGCAGCTCTTTGCTCTGCCACTGCCTATAAACCTCCTTATAGCTGCTGTGTGAGAGGGAGGCTCAGATCTCTGGGCTCTCAGAGGGGAGAAGAGACAGAAGAAACAGCTGGTTGGGAGAGCAGAGGCCCTCCAGTGTGGGAGCTCACAGCAGCAGGCAGAGATTTGCCTCATCAGGTCCCTGCCACGGTTTACCCTCTCTCAGCACCTCACACACGCTGAGCTCAATGTGGGGCTTCCCACTGAGCTCAGCAAGCCTGTGCTTCCCATCTCCCAGCCCAGAAGCCTTCTCCATAGAAAACAGGTCAAGGAAGTGATAAAAAAATCAGCATGGGGGAAGAAAAAAAAAATTCAAACCAAAACACAACAGCAACAAAAAAATAAAAAATAAAAAAACCCACCACATATCACTTTTCAAGACTGACCTAAATGAGATGAGGTGTTAGGTCAGATCACAGAATTCAAGGATGTCTAATATCTTAGCAAATTATCAGTGAAAGCAGACACAGCACCTGAAGGCCTTTGTTTTTTTCCCCCCTGTGAGGGTTTTTTTACTCACAAACTGCAGCTAAGGTTTCCAGATGACAGAAACCCCCATCTCCATGTGCTGTGACACCCTGAAGGTGTCAAACCTTCACTTTGAATGAGCATCTTGCAACCAGGGGCTCTTACCTGCCTCAGAGGTCTTCAGGGGAGGCATCACACTCAAGCAGATCCTGTGTTTAGAAGTAAACAACATCCCTGGCAGCTGGTATTGTGAATATTACTTAGAAATTCACACCATTTGTCTACTTGTTCCTCTGTGACAGGCAGACCTAAAAGCAACTCAAATATTGATCCAGCTGGGACAGAGATGTGTCATCTTATTTAACACCTTCACAATCCTCTGCTCGAGGGGCTGGAGTTTAAAAATATTTTGCAGACTTGGACAACCTAATTTTGAAAATTACCTGAATTATGCTTTAATTACTCTGCATTTAATCACACTTAAATATTGAAATGGCTTTACTTCTGAGCACATTTCTCCCACCAATTTCCTCAAATAAATTAGTTTTAAAAATGTGATTCAGAGCAGTTTCACTTGGCTTTCAGGAGGAGCAGTAAAGCAAAGGATGAGATATACCAAGGGCAATATGCATACATTCTTAGAATAAACACCTTCTGTGCTAAAGAAATACCTTCTGTGCTAAAGAATCTATTTCTTTGTATGAAAAGAAATTGATTTATTACCTGACTTCCTCCAAGAAGCAAAGATAATCAACAGTATTATACAAATGACAAGCTGAGTTACTAATCAGAGCTGGTGTAAGAACAGATAAAACTGCAGTTAGAAGCCCAGGTTAAGGTCAAAGAAAGCTTATCATTAAATAAATTATAAATTTCACACATGACAACATTTAGGGGTTTGATAGTTTCTGCTTTAAATGTAGATAAACTAAACTAGGTTAGTAAATTAAAATATACTAAGTTAGTAAATTAAAATACAGAGCTGTCAACATCTATGCTATTAACAGGAAAAGATTTATAAATTAAGTCTGAGGCAAAACAAGACTGAAATCCAGGACATTCCCATCTTCATACTTGTTTCTACATAATCTGATTTATGAGATGCTGTAAGGCCTAATACCCAATAAGAGATGAAACAGTAAGATTAGCCAGCATGAAAAACAGGCTTTAGGGGCCCCCTTAATAGATATCATTAAAGAATTAAACACAGATATTGATGTTAAGTTGTAAAAAAGAGGCAAAAATAATCAAGTTCTTTTTTAAAAAGTAACAATTAAAAACAATTTCCTGGCACTGGGATTTAGGGACACCAGAACAGGAAAACCCCACTCTGACACAAAGCTTGGGGAAAATCACAAAGTCAGCATCTTTGTGCCTTCTTATCCATAGAGAACAACTCCTGAGCCTGGAACACGCTCAGCTAAGGGTGACACAGCCCAAGAGGCCCTGGGGAGCACTACAAGATTAGGACAGTGACAATACCCCAAAAAACAGTTAAAATATCCAAAAAAACCCCTTCCCTTAGCCCTCTTCTTGCCTAGCACGTTGAATTCCTCTACTCAGGGGAGAAAGGGGGGAAGCTTGGCTTAACCAAGCACAGGGGTACAGCCATTTCAGCCTGGGGAATAGAAGGGGGCTAATCTGCTCTGCTCACAAACCAGGCTTACCAAGCTGGTGTTAAACCCTGGGTGACAGCCCCCCATTGCCTGGAAATCCATGCACCCAGGAAATGGTTACCCATTGCTCTCACCCCTCTGTAGCCACCCCAAGAGATCCTTGATGGCCCCAGTAACACTTTGCAAAAGTGGAGCTCTGCAGGTTAAAAACCCTGCTGTGAGAGACTGAGGTTTCAGGGGAGCTTTGGTGGGGGCTATCAGGGAAAGCTTAACTCACAGGAGCCAAAGGGCACCCCTGGGTTTAGTCTGGATTAACTCCAAATATAAAAAAGGAAATATTTTATTAAAGAAAAAATTGATGGTAAGTAGCAGGTTGATCCTGGTATCTGAGTGTATATCCAATAAAGAGGGTCCCTCAGCCTGCTGGCTTTGCTGCAAAGAGCCTGGATCAAAAGGCTAATGCTGATTTCTCCAGCAGTATTATCTGGGCCACAGAATTAAAATAAATAGGGCCTGTCAGCCTGCCTGAAGTACTAGACACAGGACAGTGCCTTATTTCCCCTGTATTTCCCAGTCTAGAGTACTGGTTTTATAAAATGCCACTCAGCTCCAGAGGCACAGCACAAACATCCAGCCAGCCGCACTACGGGCAGGCCGTAGGGACAAGCAATGTGACACCTTCAAGCAAGAGCTCCAGGACTTATTGGAAATAAGTTGTTCCAGCATCCCAGTCTGCCTCAGAGCTTGCAGGGAGCTGGAGCCATGTCAGGAGCACGGAATTCCATCTTTGGCTCCTGCCACACAGCCCTGAGCTGGAGCAGCCCCGGCTCCACACTCACTGCTCTGCCCCTCAGTGACCAGGCCGAGGCCTCGCCTGCTTCCCCCAGACCCACAGCTCAGTGCAGGGAGAGCCTCACTGCTCCATCCTCTCTGCTGAGCCTCAGAAGGCTGTGGAACTATTTTAGTGGCCATTTAGTGCATTGCTGGACAGGTAAGTCAAGGTAAGGAGCAGTTTTGGATTCTCGTGAGCCAAAGAGCTGTTATTGTTTAGTGACACTGGCTAAAATTTGGCTGCTTGCCTGCGCTGGGTGTCTCTGACTGATGCTGAGAACACCACACAGAAATTCTCAGCAGCTAGCACAAAGTCAGGCTGATCATCCCAAAGGTGTTCCCAAGCACTCAGCACAGCTCAGGGCTCCTCTGTGGGTGAGAGCTGCCATCACCTCTGGCACAAGAACAGCCCCTGATGGTGCTGTGCTCTGAGAAGCAGAGTGCCAGGCACGGTGCTGACAAGAAGGCTCATTTAGAGGCAGCTCTGACAGTTGTTTTTAAGATAATTACATCCTGAAAAAGAAAACACCTTTGCAGATGGCTGGATATTGACACAGCCCTAAGCAGGAACAAGATCTACCGTGATTTGTCTGATCGTGTCAACGGAGGGAATAAACAAAGATATGACTGTGTAATATGGTAGGAATAAGTACCTACTAATTATGGTAGATAAACAGGTGAAGATTCCCTACCTGCCATCGTTTGCTAATGCTGGATGCTTTAGCTGTAGGCTGACTGTGCCTTTTCCTTTTGAACTGAATTCTCCTTTCTGCAAATGGAGCAGCAGAACAGCCCACAGAGCATTTCCTTTTCATCCCCCACGTGTACACAACACTTGAAAGCAATAAATCATAACAAAGCAGAGTCATTCGAGGGAAGTCTTCTATGGCACTGCCTACCAGCCCTTATTCTAGCCCCATCACAATCACTCCAAAAACTAACAAACAGAGGAATAGATGCAGAAAAATAAAGAAAGAAGTGGGATTATCTGGAAGGGACAAGGACAAGCAAGCTCTGAATTTAGTAGCTGGGTGAAGAAGGAACCTCAAGAAACTTGGACTAAATGAAAACCATTCTGCTCAATTGCAAATTGCTAAGCCTTCTCCAGACAACTTCTCACAAAACCAGGACAAAACTGAAACTTTACAAACTTCTTTGGAAGGAAAAATAATGCCTTTTTAGATGGATAAGAGAAGTGAATAGCCAGGGGTGGGACAAGCTGAAGGACACCACAAACCAGGACTATTGTTGAGTCCCTTATTCTCCAATTCCCTGGCACAAACACAGAAAAAAACAAAAAAAAACACACAAAAAAAACACCACCATTCCCACCATCCCAAAACCAGACAGAAAGTGAGAGTTTCTCCATTACTCCCCACCTCTTCCTGACCTGTAATTAATAATTACCAATCTATATTCATGGATGGGTTGTCAAGATTGTCTTGAAAGACAAATGGCTTTAGTGAGTTTTACGCTGCTAAGAATATTTATTGGATATGAAACAGACTTCTCCTGACTCCCAGGAGGATCCAAGAGCCATCAGTAGGAAATGTACTTCCAGGAAAAATAGAGCAAAAGAACAGCACCTCTCAGAAATATTAGCACAGGTTTTTTAACCAGCACCCAGCTTTAAAAAAGGAAAACCATTATCTCAGCTATATTTACTTCTCTCTGTATCAGCAGAGATGCCTTGACCTAATGGATTAAACATCAGGAGCCTCTCCCAGCTCTAGGGAGAAAAGGGTCAGGCAATCTGTCACTCAAAATTACTCATGTTAGATGATGTCAATCCATTAGCACTGTCTTAAACTGAAAATATACTGCATCTAGTGGTGTAGGTGTCTTGAAACCATCAGAGGAACAGTCTAAGTAAACAGTGTGCTGACTGATCAAATACATATGGAGCACACAGCAAAATAAAGCACATATTAACCTGGGTAAATAATACTTTTGTCAAAATATCTCCTACAAATTTACACAAGTCTAAATGGTGTTTACCCAAGAGTCCAAAATAACTCCCAGGCTACCACAGTATTCTGCCCTTTCTGAGGTTAATTTAAGTTGAAGTGTTCACAACTGTTGATCCATGTTGGTGGTGCACTACCATTTCCAAACAAAGCCCTCTGTGGCTACAGAGGCAGCGCTGGATTATTGGGGAACATTTACCCTGCCTGCCACGTGGATACAACACTGAAATGGAGCACCTCATGTGCATCCTGTTAATTCCCTGCATCCTGAAACCCTCAACACAACCCAGCTTCTGAGAGTTTCATAATTGCATCAGCTAAAGTTTGTTTATTTTATGCTAAATGCTCATCTTTGCTGCACCTTTTCTCTGCTCCCTTCTTTTGCAGCAAACACCATCCCTTCAGTAGCAAAGCTTGGGGTTTATTTCCTCCCTCGCACATTGCCAGCACCCCTGTAAAACTTCAGGGTGTCAGCAAGGGTCAGCAGATATTACTGGGGAGCTGAAAACAAGCAGTAACTGTGCAAAGGAGAGCAAACAACAACACCTTACCTGTTGCTGAAAAGAGCTGACAAACCAAAGGAAAAGGAAGCTGGCAATAATCTGCAAGAGCCATTCCTTTGGGAATCAACCAAAACTGCTCATGTCAAGTGTTTGTGGCAGCACAATTGGCAAACAATCCCAAAATTCCTTCCTTTTCACTGCCTTTGGGTTTTGTTGTTACTCCTTCCTTCCAGAACCAGCTGCATAAGCACTAATCTCTTGAACTCTGCCTGCAGCTTGCTAAAACAGCATTTAGTTCAAGCCCTAAAAGAAGTAGGTAGAAACCAGTAATTATTTGTAGGAGGGACTACATTGTACCACTGATAACCAAAATGCCTTTGTTCCTCCCTTGCTTGTACTTATTTGTATGAAATGCCTTTGGATGATGCAGACTTACTTATTCCATCAGACTCCACAAAGGCCAAAGGAGGCCCAGTGTTTTAGTTCAGACTGTGCAAAATAATCCAGAATTTTTAACCAGAACTTGTAATGGCAAACAAAACAAAGAACCAGTATAAAATACACCCACTGTCATTACTAGCCAAACTAACACCTCTGCACTCAATATACCCTACTTTTTCCACCTAACTTCAAACACTGTTTCTTCACTGTGCTCAAGTGCTGTTTCTTTCAAACAGCTTCATGCTGAATCTCTTTTTCTACCAGCACTTACCTTGCTGATACTCCTGGTGCCAGCCAGGAAATTTGGTGGCTGCAGCCATCAGCTAAGCCAGAGGAGCTGGGCACGGTGGTACCTGGGAGCAGTGCAGTATGAGATCCCTGTTCCCTGTGCACCACACAGGGAGAAAGAGCTTGTATCTCTTTAGGCCTTTTTTAATTAATTGTCTTTCCCTAAATGCAATCAGAAAATCAATCACAATTAATTGACCTAATGAAAACATTTCCCCACACACATGCACAGACACACAGAGCATAATTAAACAGTGTCAGAGCCCTGAGTGCACTCAAAGGCTCCCAATCACCCCCACCGTTCTCACCTGGGACCCCCAGCCAATCCTTTGGCCAAAGTGCAGAAGCTCTGGATAAATTTGGGCTGGATTCCCACTCCTCACGTGAGCTGTGTAATTGTTTTCATCCCTGTCTCCTAGCACAGACTCTGGACCTTCCTTGCAGTCATCCATCTCCCCATCCCCACCCTGCTGCTGATGGCCTGGATGGTCCCCAGTGTGGTTCCTGTTTTTCTGTGAGCTGCTGGACCCTGTTAGCAGCTCCCTGCTCTGCCCAGACACCCTGGGGCTGCTCTCTGGCCAGGGGAGGTTCTGGGGTCTCCCTTGGCTCCCAGCTCACCCCACTCCTTATGAAGGAGGTGTCTCACAGAGGGCCAGAGGAGTGCCTCAAATTCAGCAGTGAACTTCCCAGAAAATTGTATTCCCCTTGCAGAAGAAAACATCACCACATTTCACAGCTCCTGTAGAGATTATAACCCCCTCCTCTAGTGGTCTGAGTTCAACCCTTGTAGATATTCAGTTTTGCTGCACTTAAACCTAAACCTAATTTCAGGATATGAATTAATCTGACCTTTGAAAAAGATGGAAAACTCCTTTTGTCCCCAACAGGATGTGACCAGATGTTTAACTAGCACAAGCATGACACATAATCTGCATTTCACAGCAGAGAAGTAATTTGTATATAGACCAGCAAGAAGCAGTACCAGGAGTGTGATAAAAATTATCCTTCCCTGAGTTTCAATAAAAAAATAATTCAGTTCAGTTAACTTTGCCTGCACTTAGCCATGATTTTTTGCGTGTATCATTAGGAAAAGTGAGAAGGAGGTTAACTATCCATTGGAAAAAGCTTGTCCCAGGGAAGGCACCAAATTAGGACCAGAGAGTTGTAGCTTTTTGAAAGGCAAATTCAGTTAAATTAAGTTACTGTGCTTCAGATGGAACAGGAAGAAATTGATAGAAGAGAGGAATAAATGAGGTGAATCAGGAATTCTGTTTACATAAAACCTGTTCCACCATTGCAAAAATAAAATGTAGCAGCTATAGCATTCAAAACAAAAGCTATTTCCTAGAGTGTAAGAGAGATAATTGTAACTGCAGAACTTCTGTAAAGAAAACTAAATAATCAAATTAGTGTAGACAAAAGGTTTGTTGCTACATTACATTAATACAGCCCCTGGAAACATAAAATACAAGACAACGAAAATTCAGAAACTACAATTTGGGAATCAGATATTTGATCTCATTGTTATTTAAAAGCAACTTCTCACCCCATCCCACTTTTGAGGGAGCTTTTGGGAAACAAAATGCAACACTTGAGGGAAAGGGCTGTGGCAAATCACTCAGGAGATCAGACAGATTTAGAGGAGTAGTTTTTAATCACTGTTTGCCACACAAATCAAAGATTTACTACAGCACCCTCCCATCCCAGTCTTTTGTTCCAGCATAGCCAGGCCACAGACTGATCTGAAACCCTCCCACCTCCACTGGCTGCCTCCAGACTCCAGCACAACTTCCCATAGGAGACACACACTCATGCAGACTCTGCAGCTCTCCAGCAATTCTTGCTTCTTCCCTTGTTTCCCTCTCTTAAACTTCAAAGAGTAGCTGGGCTGACCAGCACTGTATTTCTTGTCTTGGCTGGGAAAGCCTGTGATGGTCTCAGGGACAGGCTGGAGCTGTGCCTCTGGCATATCAGCACTGCTGCAATGCCTTGGGGAGGCTGCCAAGAGCCCTGGACAGAAGCTCCTTTCTCTCCCTCTTCTCCCACTGGTTTCTCCTGAGAGTTTAGCTACTGGTTCACTTTCTTCTCAGTGCCTCTGCAGACAAAGGTCACACACAACCATCTATCAAACTAGGACATCAAAAGCTGTCAAACACCCTTCCCTTCTTTGCCCCATGTAAAAAGTCTCTTCTGCTCTCAAGCAATTCATTTTTTTCCTTTTCTATAAAAGCAATTTTCCTGCAAGCAGAAGGCATGGGGCCAGGCAAGCAAACACATCCTCTCTTTAAATCCCAGGCTGTGCTTTGCTGTTAGCACCATGCAGTGACCTGTCCACACCTGGCCAGAGACAAAACAGACTTCAAACTCTTCCCACACCTCAAGTTACACCCACCCACTTTTTGAAGCAGCTCATGTATGTAATTGCTCCCTATCTGTACTCTCATTTCCTAGCGGCACTCACTCCCTACTTTAGTCCTTGGTTAAAAAGAAAAGGGTTTAAAACACTGAAATACTTTCAAAGGTATTTGATAGAACTAAAAAGAAATTACAGGAACACCCACCCTGCCCATGGCAGAGGGGTTGGAACTAGATGATCTTGAAAGTCCCTTCCAACCCTAACCATTTTATGAATCTCTGTTAGGATTGCACCAATTATATGTTCATTAGCCCATTCAGGTTAGGGGTGTATCCTAATCAAAAAGCAGAAGTAGACATTTACAGTAATAACTGTCTGAGAGATTCTGATTTACTGACAACAGTTAATATTCTTGCCATGAATTGTCCTTCAATCTAAATGCAGAATTTAAAAAAAACAACTTGAAATGGGTGAGGTGGCACAGCACAATCTAGCTCACCCATTTCCTCTTTGTTACTGTGAAATTTATATCCTTGTCTTACTTGGTACCTGATGTCATTTAGATATTGAGAAACATTGGGCTGCACCAGGGCTCTGCTTCTTTAAAACCTGTGGGTTTTTCTTCACCTGTCATTGTTTTCCTGCAAAGTAATGACCAAAGTGACAGCAAGCAGGCTGAGTAAGTGCACTCTCTGGAGGGGAGAAAAAAAAAAAGAAACCAGCAACAGAAAAAGAAGGGATTTGTTTACCACAGGGTAATGAATTCTCAGAGCTGGGCTGAGCAGACAAACTGTTACAATGAGAATCTGAGAGTTCTCACTTGAAGGTTTGGCTGCTGAGCAGTAATAGAGGGGGGTCCCATTAAGCCATTTTGTGTAAGGAAAGAAAAGGTAAAAAGAGAACTTCAAAAATCCATCTGGGAAGCATATCTACCCCTTATTATGAATACTGCTATCAAGTTTTCCAGTTAAACCTGGAATGGATCAGCCATAAAAGTCAGCTCTCTGTTTACAAATGAAAATAAGTGCACAGAGTAAAGCAGTGCCTATGCCAAGAAATCTCCCAGATGCTGGAAACCTGCAGGAGCTATCAGGGCAGACACATAATAACTTCCAGCATTCTGATACCTCATTTCAATAGCCCATAAACTAATGACAGTGGGAAAATATGCTAAGTGCAAGAATGATGCTTTGCTGCTCAGCAAGAATTTCTGAAGATCTGAAGCACAGCAGTCTCTGGGCTATTATTCAGATACAGTGGATAAGGCTGTGTAAGGCAGCTTTGCACTCAGTGATAGAAGTCATTTCTGAGCTAAAAAAAGAGCTAATTCTGTGGAAGGTTGAATGCCACAGCAATCTCTGTACATTAAAATGAGATGGATATAATGGATTTCATAGTGGGAACAAGTACAGCACCACAGAATCACAGGTAACTCCACATCAGGCTGCTGTGTAAAGTCACTGGTAAATAGAGCACTTCAGTCTATATAGCAAAGAGAATGGATACACACAATTAAATGTCATTTTCAGAAAAGCACCCCACTCCTCCCTGCCAGAATGAGGCTGGCATGTGACTTGAGGTGAAAACAAGGAATGTAGGCACTGCCAGGCGGTGTTCACCTTGCCCTTTCAGGGAAGGACCTGGTCTGCTCCTGCCCTAACACAAATAGGGAGCACATCCACTGAAAACAACCAGAACTGGGAAAACTAGAAGGAAGGCAGTTCTGTTTCCTGTACATTTTAAGAGCACAGAGTGCCAAGCTATCTGATAATAAATTACCCCACTCCAGCTTCAGGGGGCAAGCTGACAAATTGCATTTCTTCTGATTTACTCCCTCATAAGAAAATCATCATGCCTCCTGGAGATGCAGATATTGCTGTATCAGCTTGCTCTTTGCAAGATTACAAAGGGAGCACTGAAAAGCATTTTTAGCAATGGCTTTTCACAGGTGAAGAGATTTGCAGAAATGCTGACTACTCACTCAATTTTATCTTTTCCTCCCCAGTACACACAGCAGACACACATCAAAACATCCCTTGAGCTAAAACATCATGGAGTAAACTTAGAATAAACTGAAATAAATAAAAATTAATTCATTTAATTTAAAAATGAAATATTATTCTAACTGAATTCAACTGAGTTCAATTTCAGTTCCCACTCTGAGACAGTCCCCACAGCCTCTCACCTGAAGTGCCCATCAACAGAGGGGAGTCACCACCAAATTACTGATGGCTGGTGGAAAAACTGCTCTGAGGGTCAAGCCTGGGGTCTCCTGCCAATTCACATCTCAAATAATGTCTGTTTCTGAGGATCTCCCTTCACAAAAGATACACACTAATGAGAAAGCATCCAGAGACTCCAACTAAAAGATCAAGGTTTTAGGAAACATGGTCTCATAGGATTAATCAGAGGATTAATGGACTTGGTTTTAATGTCAGGAAGGTAGAAGAGAGCTGTGAAAGAACCTTCCAGCATTCAAAAGGATACAGCAAAGGAAAATGGGATGAATTTCTCCCTGTGTTTCATGATGAGCTCAGGGAGTGGAGAGGGATGATAGGAGCAAGCTTTTCCCCCAGGAGGAGAAGGCAGAGCTGCATGGCCAGAGGCTGGTAAGGACAACACAACCACAGTAATCACACACCAACTGGATGTCAAGAATTCATAAAAAGGAACATGCTGTCAGAAGAGTCCAAGTCATATTTGCTCTTGTTCATCCTCTTTCCTTAGCCTGCACAAAGCCTTCTGAACTGGCCATTTATGCACACTCAAGTCTCTCAGGAATAAGGGAATTTCATTCCATAGCTTTACACCAGCTCCTTCTATCAACTCCCTACAACCCTCCTGATCATTGTTGCATGCTTAGAGTCCCAAGGAGTTAATCCCAGCCCTGGCAGTACTGAAAGTAATAGAGGTTGGAGAGAAGTAATTCAAAAGACTAAAATACTGGTGAGGTTTTAAAGACCACTTTCTACTAATTGTATTTGAATTTTACACAGTGCATACATTGTAAAAATCCCTTTCCCCTTGGAAAGGACTGCAGCTTGCTTTAACATTGTGGTATTGTGGACTTTCTTCACCTTCCCTCAAATTTCCTGACTTCTTTTGTAGATTAATTTGGCCCTGCAAATATGGCTCTAGAGGCTCATTCTCCTTGTGCTGGCACTCTAAATATACTTGAGGAAAAGCAGAAGCTGAGGACAGAATTCTGCTGAACTTCCAGGGCAGTGTCCACCATCATTGGGAGCAGGAGTTACTGCCCAAAGACCCCCAAAGACCCACTGGAGAGGGAGCTCAAGTGAAATGGCAGGTCCAGATATTTTAATCTTTTGGTCTCTAGACATTTCAAGTCTTGGAATAACGCATGGAGAAGAGGCAAATGCTGTTAAATACACCAAACAGTTCACCTGATATAATTTAAGGAAATTAAAGAAAAAAAAAAAAGCTGAGACATTTCTGGCTGCTGTGGGGAAAAGCTGCTAGAAAATAAGTGTTAAATCACCATAAATGCTCACTTCAAGTACAATCCAGCATTTACTAACAGCTAACAGATGAATTCTTATATTAGTCAAAATTGTTCTGATCCAGCATAATCTTCCAACAATTAATATCTCCGTTTGAGACAATCCAGCAATTCAAAAGTTGCATTTGAATGCTGCCCACTTCTAGGCATTGCCAAATCTGACTCTGGTTCATAGAAGTCACTGCTTTTTAGGCCAGCTGTCCTTTCCTGTGGGCAATGGAGATCAACAGCTCAGCTGTACCCAAACCAGACCAAGCGTTATTTAGACCTCCACCATCCTCAAACTTGTAATACAGTTACATAAGGTTGCTCATTATTGTTGCTACTACTAATTTGTAAATGCAAATTGGTCAGATTCAATTACTCTAAGTCCTGAACTTGCAAACAATGAGGAACAAGTGCTCCTTCCTCAGAGGAGGAAAAGAAATGGAAATGGGCAGGCACAATTTTGAAGGTCAGTGGAAGTTCTTTCCACCTTCCTGCAAAGTGTGCAACATACCTAAAACTGCAAAATTCACTATTGCTGGGGAGAAGGGGAAAAAGACCCCTGCACCATGGTGTAATTGGAGACAGAAATTCTCCTCAGAATAAATGCTCTAACAGGCACCAGGGGAACTGTGAGTGTGAAACTCACACTTGTTTGGACACCATCTGCCAAGATATTAAAAATGCAATTCCAGGCACAGAAAGAAGCATAACAAATTCAAGAACCTGCCAAGCACAAGGGTTCTGAAATCCTAGTTCTGAGAGGCCAGGAAGAAAAGAACTGACAAGATGAGAAACACGTATCTTGCCACAGATGGTCACTTCATAAATGTCTAAGGTTCGAAGAAGATAAGCCAGTACAAACAAGAGAGCATATTTGTACTTTTAAGAATCAGCACAACAGCTGGTTTTGAAGTACTTGTACTTCAAAATTATTTATATAGAATAGAATGTCATTAGAATAGAATATTAGAATGTCATTATACAGAATATATCTGTCATTATACAGTAAATATTTTAGTGCACTAACACATCCAAGCATGTACTCATGGCTGCTCCTGGCCACTCTCACATGGAGTTGTGCTCCCCAGAGACAGCTCCACGCTGCACTTCAGACAAATGGTCAGGGTAACCAGCATCCCTGATTTCTAGATTTAAAATTCAGTCCAAGACATGGAGCAATGAGCTTCAGAAAGCAAACACAGCCCTGATACAGCTTTCTCTTCCTGTTATTTGGGATTTGGAAATGATTTGGAATAAAATTTTCTTGTTAAGTGCTAAAGTCAGAGGATAAAATGCCAACAGGCACTTTACAGAAACTGTTACCTCTGGAAGCCAGACAAACAACAGGATGTCTGTCCTGTGCTAAGGCTGCTCTGGACTGAGGGCTAACTGCACAGCAGTTTCCAAAGCAAGGATGGCTAAGCAGAAAAAAACAATAAAACCTTGAAGAAGAAGCTACAGGCCCCAAAATACATCTTCCCTATACCAGGTATAGAACACAGGTGCATTTGCTAACATGCCAGAGTAATTTTTTCGCACAACTCTCCTATAAAGGTGTCTGCAGAGATTATTCTTCATTCTGTTTCCATCCTAAATCTCTGGAGAGGTTTCTTCCCCATGCCCTCCACCCCTCCTTCCCCAGCCTTCTGTAGCAGAAAATGCTAAGAAAATAAACCTTATTCCTTAAATTGGTATTTGAGCAAGTATTTCAGATATAGGACTGTGGCTTTTGGTGAACTCCTGGAGTTCACCAATCACCTGTCAATAAGGCTTTTAATTAACCAGTCAATCACTAATCCATGACAACATGAACAACAGGTTCAGCCCATGGCAGCAGCACCCTCAGAGAGAAGAGAGGAAACAGCGAGAGGAGCTCATTTGCTCACACTGCCCCTGCCTGGTGAAGCTGTTCTCCATCCCCCCAGGTGCCATCCTGAGTAATAACCCTGTGCTCCTTGAAAAAGGAGTGGGCACCAGGCTTCATACTGAGATAAGGCTCCACATTAAATTAGAGCACAGGGATTTGGCGCTAAACTGTCTCATCACTTGGTGGCTTAGCTGACCTGAGAACCTCAGCTTTCTGGGCTCAGAGATAAATGGCTTTAAATGTTTCACCCAAATTCCTTTCCAGGCATGCCAGGGCACATTTCACTGGTGTCACTTGCCTTTTCAGCTACCTCAGCAAGAAATTGGATAGTGCAGTTAGCCAAGTACAGTCTGCAGCAAATGACCAACATTACAATGTCAGAGCAGCTTCTTTTTATTACTTTCACCAGCAAATGAGTGGCTTTTGCTCTAAAACTGCAGAGGAGTAGCCAAGGCCCAGCATAGTGCCATAAGTTGTGTTTCTTTGGAGTGGACACAGCCTTTTTTTTTGTTATTATTTCCAAACATCTCGTTGTTGCAGCAGGATCTTGTTCAGAAGTGAAGTTCCAGACCAGTGGTGCAGGACTCTTACATGTTGGTTTTTGGGCAGAGTATCACAACTACCTCACTCCTGCTTGAAAAACATCAGCTTCACCCCCATCTGCAGAGGCAGCAGAGCTCAGCCAGCAGAGCCCAGGAGCCTTGAATCCACAGGGCCCTGGTGCTGACACAGGTGTAGACAAAGCCCCTTTCAATAAGTGGGAAATGGGAGAAATGGGAGGAAGCTCCTGGGTGTCAGCACTTCTCACTGGGGTGCTCAGCTGACTTGGGCAAGCATGTCCAGTGAAAATGCAGCTCTGAGCACTGTGAGCAGCCAGTGCTGAGCGCTGCCAGCTTCAGTCAGTAACAGTCTGCAGGCAGAAATAATGGCTGGCCTAAAAATATGCAGGGAAAAAAATAAGATGGTGGTGGACATGGTCAGCATATCAATAAAGTCAACAAAAATAAATTGTTTATATAAAACCACACTGGTGACTGGATGGTTAAAATCATTCTCAGCTGGGCTCCTGGGCTGTTGGATGACATAAGGAAGGCAGGATGTCATGTTGGCACTCCTAACATCTGCATGCAGAGCAGGGAACCCTCTAAAGCTGGTTTGTTGGGAAAGTCTGAGCATCACCCTCTCCAGGGATTATTGTCCACGTATTCCTGCAAAAATACAGACAAACAAGGCCAGATAAATTCCAGGCTAAGGCCTCCAGCCACAACTGGAGATCCCAGACAGGGCTGCACTGGTGTTTCTCATGGCACAGCTCTCCCAAATTTACACGGCATGCTAAAGAAAAAGGGGAATTTCTGTAAAACCCAGCGCGAGTGAGAGCTGTCAGAGCTGAGATTCACTGTTGCAAAGCCCATTTTCCCCCTCTGTCAAGACACTAAGCATGCTGCTATTTCAGGCAGGAATCCCAAAGATAATACTTTTTGTTCCAGCATGTATTACTTCTTTCATGTCTATTTCGCATTTCTAATGAAAGATCTGTTTGTTGCTTAGCCGAGCAAACCCTGATATCTTTTTCACTGGGGACTTGCTTGGATATATTCAACCCAGTCCATGGTGGAAAGATGTTTCCACGGCGAATGGTGTCTGAGAGCAGCAGGGAGGAGAGCACAAGGAGATGCTGGGTGAAGAGGCACAGCACAGACCCCGGATAAGGTGCCCGGGGCTGGAAGGAGCCGTCTCTGCTTTCACTCGTGGACATCCCAGCATGGGCACTGCGGTAATAGCCGATAATAACCGGGAACACCCCATCCCTCTCTCCTGAGAGGTGACTGATTCCCCCACATCCAGGGCTGTGTTTTTCCGACGTGGGAAGAGCTCCCCCAGGCTGCGGCGGGCTCCGGGATGCCAGCGCTGGGACCCCTGGCAGCGCCCGGGGAGAGGCACAGCTCTGCCAGCCCCTGTGGTCCCCGCTGAATGCACCGGCTCCGGGGACACCTCCTGAGCCCTTCCACTTCTCTTTCTCTGCATCAGGCTTCTTTAAACCTGCCAGGCGTCTGCTGCTCCTCCCAGCCTCACCATCCCTCTCTCCTTCTGCCTTCCTGGATGTTTGCCATTTCTGCTCTTCTGTTCCAATCCCCCAGCACTCTCCCTTCCCCCTTCAGCTCCCACAACCCCATCCCTTTCTCCCTCCCTGGATGTTGTGTTTTTCAAGACAAAATAATGAGCTATTCAAACGCAAAAATCTATACATCTTCTAGATTAAATAAATACCAGGTCGTGTTTGACTCTGTGTAGAGAGGATGTATCTATATCCTGAACTTTCTGTCTCTTTAATATGGTATCCTAGGCAACCTGGATTTTCATGTTGGGGATAAAACCATCCCAGCTTTTCTTCTTTTAATATAAAGATTAACCTTTGCACATCATCTGAAATTTTAAGAAAGTTCATAACCTGATTATGCCTAAACTCCATGAATTATTCATTTGTCTGCTAGTAAGTGAGATCAGATTTAATTACTTTTGAGGGACATCTCATACAGAATTAAATGTTGAAATCATCATTTGCCTTCATTGCAGATTTAAACACCACCAACATTGGCCTTTAAATGCACATACATACACAGGGAATTAGTTAAAATTTAAATTAAAAATATACCAATACCTCATACAACTAAACAACAGGCATGTTTACTTAAGTTGCTTGTACATTAAACCAAACACAAATTTATGTCCATTACTACAAAATTAAACCAAAAATAAATTAATACTACATTATCCAGAATGTGGCTGTGAGTCATATAAAATATCTATGTAATCTGGGAGATCGATTTCTTAAACAGCTATAGGCTGATATCAGCCATAGAAAAACAGGTATCAATAACAAAGTCACAGCCTCTTGTCATATTTGGCATGCCTTAAATTCAAATTCAAAAGAGAGTTTTGAATTGTAATCAATATTAGTTGTCTGTGTAAGCACTTTACAAAACACTTTTACTCTGAAACACGATGAAAAGAAACCTACAAGAGTAATAATAATAATAATAATACTTCCACCCTTTCAAATAAATTCATTGTCAAAACCTAAGATATGATCAATGTTTTCACCCCACCAAAATTTATTTTAAGGACTGACACACCCCTTCATTGATCTAAATTCATACACATATGTAACCTAGAAGATTTTGGTGTAGCCATTCCCCAGTAAAACTAGAACCATATCCCAGCTAAGCCACCCCACCATTTCTCTGTACTGAGAGCTTTAATTTTTGGCTTTATTTTATTTGGGACTGCTAATGCAAATCAAGATTCCCTGACAGCAAGCACTCTTGTTTGTAGGGCCTGAGGCACAGGCTGGCTCCCTTGACAGCCAAACGAGATACAGCCACAGTCACCTTATCCCTCACCCCCACAGCCTGAGGTGAGACTTGGCAGGGGAAGAATTTGCACTGCCTCAATTTTTCTGCCTAAAAGTTGGTGACACAGATTTTATTTTTTTCATACAGTATTTCAAGACCTACTGAGAACAGCCCTATTTAAAAGGGTGCCGTTCTTCTTAACTGCTTAGTGTAATTCCAAAGGCAAAAAGAGAGGTTGGCTTTTATTTGTATTTCCTGCTGGTTTGGTTTTGTTTTGTTGGGTTTTTTTTCCCTGTGGTTTTTTTGCTTTGTTTTCCTTTGGTTTTTTTAAATGGAAATGAGCATACCCTGTGTATATGTGAAGTGGGCTTGTGTGGCCAGGTTTTGGTAACGGGGTGAGTACGGCAGTGGCGTGTCTGGCATCCAGTCAGAGTCAACCCACTACCATCTGCAACTCTCCCTGGATATTTCCCTTTTCCAAGGCACACAGAAAGCATTTGGAGAGCAAGCTAAGCACCCAGTTCCTTCAAGCACCACCCCTTCAGCACCCGCAGCTGCCTCAGTCCAAATTTACAGCTGCACTTTCAAAAACTCATTTGACCGGGAAACAAACATAACATTTGGTGACATATAAAGGATAAGGTTTCCCAAACCTCTGCACAAAGCCAGCAGCAGGCCCCTGAACCTGACTGCCATAACCAGTGTGAACACAAAAAATTCACCTGTTGTGGGTTTATCCCAGGTCACAATGTATAGTTTGAATGTGTGTAGCTGCAAAACCAGAACAGACCCCAAAAATTGCTCCCCTTCTCCTACCCAGCATCTTTTTAAAATCCACAAAGTTTTACATCTAAAGTAATTCTCAAGTCTACCCTGGTGTTTTTTCCTATGAGACGCCTTCTTGTGGTTTGTTTCCCACTGCAAGGCAACTAAATGGATAACATTATATTTTAATACTTTAATATACAACATTTTATTGTTTAGTGAAATATTAATGAGTCCTCAATGCATGCTTATATAACAGCTGTAGGTGTCTAGACTGCCTGCTTACTTCAAAACTGCTACACTGCATAAATTTAGGTTTTCTGTTACTTTTCTAAATGCATCTTTTTCTGATGGGAGCTCCTTGCTTCTGATAAATAAAAATACTTTATGGATGATTTTCTTCACCTAGCAGCACTCTGAGCATGGGGGTTTTTGAGCCCAAAGCCTTGCAGGGATTCATAGGAGGATTTCAGGATGCACAAAGATTAACCTGACTCCTTCAGTATCCCAGTAAATGTTCCCTCCTTGCACAAATCAGGATATTAAATTATACAAACATGCACTTTCAGAGGCCACAACTCAAACACACATTTATCCAGGCACTCCAGCACCAAATTTAGCACAAGCTAAGATGCCACTTACATTTGTGCCAATACAAAGCCTCAATGGGATTTTAAAGACGTGCTTGAAGCTAAATCCACTGGCTGAAGTGAGACAGTGTCAAACACGGGCATGGATGGACCCTCCCAAGCTGTGGGGAGCTGCAGCTTTTCCCTGCTGACATCAGGGGGAGCCAAGAAAGGCACCTGCAAAGGAATTGTGTTATTAGAGCCAGAACATGTAGCACAGCAAGAGTTTCACCCTGGTTTGGGGTTTCCTTTTGTCTTACTAAAAGCAGGTAAGTTTTTTTCCACATGGAAAGATGTGAATTTTCAAATGTATCTGCTCAAAAAGACTCTCCATTTGCTTGGTCTCATTTCCATTCCTTCCTTATTCCAAATCCCCAGGTGTGTTATTTTTCAGTGCACGTAACACACATGATACATGAAATTTTCACACAAGTTTTCTGAGATTTTGGTGGTAAAGAGCATAAAGTCTGTTAACCACCCTATGACAAGAAAGACTAAAAACCAGCTACAAGGCTTTAGAAGCCAGGGACCTTCCTAGGTGCTGCTACATGTTCTGGAGGAGCAGTACCTCTCATTTAGCTTTTTCTACTAAGAAAAGCTAAAATAGAAACACTTCTTGGCACCTTGCAGGGGCAGTTTTCTTCTGTGAGCAGCTGCCACGCTCCTTCAAGCTCCCTGTGCAGAGGATGCTCTGGTTTTGCACGTCCTTGCTCACCACTAGAACCTCAAGATGTGCACAACAAGGAAGACAGGGCACAGTCCTTCAAACTCAGTGTCTGCTCAGTGAAGAAATCCTCTCCTGTTTAAAGCATGGGATAGTTACCCTGAGGGCATTTGACACCTTGAGAAATCAAACAGTTTATTGATGTCACCTAAAAATGGACCAAAAAGTATAAAATAGGAGGCTCCTGCCTCCATGATTTGTTCAAGATCATGCAGCCAGAACTACTGAAGACTAGCTCCTCTTCAAAAACACTCTTATTTGATGAAATTTAAGTATTTGAAAGCACTGACCAGAGCTGAGAGTAGCAAATTATGTCTAAAAATGTGCCTTTATGAGCCCATCCAGCTCCCACAAAAATCAATAGGATCCTGCCAGTGTTTAGTTCAGAGCCTGGAAGACAGATTACCTTCCTGGGAGTGATCCTTCACAACATAGCTGCCTGAGCAAAGAAAAGGGAGAAATTATTTCCCCAGCAGACGTGTTCCCTGGCCCAAATGCTCTGAGGTGCTCTCTGCCACACGGGCACAGCACAAACACCCTGTTTTCCAAAAGCTTCATGCAGGTGTGTGTGCTGGAGGTGAGCAGTTTTCACCCTGAGCCTGAAAAGCCTTCCTTCTCTAAAAATATGAAAAGTCAAGAAAGAAATGCAAAAAACCCAAACAAAAAAACCCTGGCATTTAGGAAGAAAAAAAAATAGCAGGAACATAAAGCCATTTCAGATTTCATGAATAAGAAGAGTGAAAGGGATGTACAGCCACTCACCTTAGACTTTTACCCTCCCCTCTGAACAGCTGCTAATTTTTTCTGCAAATACTGTTCTTTTGTCTGCCCTAGCAAGGAGCAATGCTGAGCCCCTCACTGTTTCAAGAATTATCAGAGCTCATTGAAGTCACCTGCAGTTAATGCTGCTGATTTTTAATCCCCTCTGATCTATTTCAGAACCACTGGTTGTGGTGATATGAAAGTCACTCGAGTTCACTTTTGTTGCATTTCCCCTGTGGATAGGCAGGGCCCTGCTGTGGAGAGACCTGGAATGAACTCTGAGATCCCCTTATGAGTGGCAATCCCTGGATTTTAACAGGGCTGGGTTTTCACTCAGGCCCTTCAGAAGTCACCTTTCTGCATGGCAAACCCTCTGCAGAATTCAGAGGCTTGAGCTGAGCCCTCCACAGAACTGGACACACTCCTTGCTTCAGTCCCTCCCTGTCTGCACAGATTTCTGCCATGAGATCTCACTTTGTTTTGCATGAAGCAGTTTGAATGCCACAGGTGAGGGCCCTGCTAGCCTTTCTCTTTGGAGAATATGACATTGTCACTTGTCAGGACTGAGCTTTGGAGAAATGAAGACATTGGAGACAGCAAACAAGAGAAAAGTGAAGACTGTGCTTCAGTTCTGAAACTGGTCCAGCCCCATATTAGCTGACACAAACGACCTTTTTGCAGGAGGAGGGCTGAAGACTGAAAAAAAAACCCTCAAAATGCTCACAAGATTAACAACAGACCCAGGTGGAGAGGTGGAGGTGCTCAGAGGGGTTTCACTAGAAACAGATTTTGCTTTTTGTTGTCTCCATAAGCCTGATATCATTCTTTGTGACATCGGGCTAGGAATTTTATTCACACCTCCTGCCAATTCCTGTTAGGGATGTTAGTTTTGGTTGCCTGTAGTAGGGTGTCTTGTTGATGTCACTTCTTTTCTGCAGTGCTACTGCCTGGAAGCATTTTGTTGGAAACTCAGTTTCTAAAAGCTAGACAACCTGAGAAGGTCAATCCAGGAGATGCAGATCCAAAATGTGCAGTGGAACAATGCAGAATTTCCCCCTATCTTAAGGTGTATTTAAATACCTTGAAGGGGATGTTGCTTAAAGTGACTGTGGCTGGAATATGAACAAAACTGCACCAATTCAACCTTGAAATAAAACTGCTCCTGTCATCAGTGTGTAATAACAATTAGGGAGTGGGAAAAAGTATAAGGGGAAGATTTAGAGATGTCTCTAAATGTCTAGATGTCTTCAGTTCACTGGAGACATTAGGACAAGATCATGCTAATCTTCAATTATAATATCTTCCTTAATGACAGAGGCAGTGACATCAAATGTTTTAGCACATTCTTACCGATAAAAATGGGATTTCTTATGGTAGTCTCTAAAAAGCACTAAAACCTATTGCACTTCTGTAGTTTTGATGCTGTTTTCAAACAGAAAAAGCAGCAGCTGCCCAAATGTAAATCTCAGCTCCAGCCTACTCCCCAAATGTAAATCTTGGCTCCAGCCTACTCTCCTAATGACCTGCATTCAGCTTTATTCATTGCTTCTACGAAACAACATCATTCAGTCATACCAGCAGTCAAAAAAACATGAATAAAGGGTTCTTTAAGGGATGTTTGCTTTGCTCAGTTCAGTCCTAATATTCAGATGTTTTACAGTATCTTTGGTGTTCTGAAATGAGTGTTACGCAGGGCTGCAGCAGACTTCAGCTTCTTGGGAAACTCTTCCATTGCACACTTGCTATTTCCTATCATAATATGGAATATGTCTTTGAAGACAACTGCATATACATCAAGTCCCTAAACAGTTCTTTAAAGGCACAAACAAAGCTGGGGCTTGCACTGAAACTTTTAGATTTGTTATAAAACTTTAAGTGTTGTGCAGCTCAAAAGTTATACTAAACACAAAGGTAAGAGGGACACCCTTTTGTCTTTCCTCTGAAAACAGCCTTCTCTTCCTAAAAAAGCTCCAAGCTGAGAAAAAAATTAACTCGTTCTTACAAGGATGATGGTGAGCAAAGTAACAGCTGCCAGAAGGGAGCATCTTCTTGAAGTATTTATTTTTTAATTTTACAACATTGCAGGCATTCAAAAAAGCTTTAAAAAATTCTTTCATTATGTCACTTTTTACTCCAATATATATGAAAAAAATGGTGGTTTCTGTTATGAAGGAGACACAATGGGCAGTAAATTCAATGTGCCAGGGGCAGATTCAGCTGGAGGTGTGTGAACACCAGTTCTTGAACTTGCCAGCATGAACATTCCACTTTTAATTTCCCATGCTCAGCCATGTGATGAGTTTATCTCAGCTCAAGCTCTTAGTCCTGTTGGAGTGGGAAAGGCTGTATCTCAGCAGAGCAGCTGTTCTCCCTACCTGCTGTTGGTTGAGAGAATGAAAAAGGGAAATCTTGTGACTTTTTTCTTCCCCTCCCTCTCTGCTTCCTCTCTTTGTGTTTGGTCACTGGAAACTGAGCCTGCAATGCAAGGACAGAGCTGCTCAGCTGCTGTAATTTCAGTAAGAATACCAAGGATGCTTCCCAAAAGCCTGGGCAATTCAGCTGCCTGTCACATCGTTGCTTCCCCTCAAACACTTTCCTTCAAAAATGTTCATGATGGCTCGATGTCACAGCTTTTGTCCAGAGGTAGGCAACTTGCATACACATAAAAACAATGGAAGAATGTAATCATGCTTTTCATATGTAAAGTTTCAAATGGAAGTGGAAACAAAGAAAGAACTGTAACTAAATTTCCCCAGGCAACCCCCTTTGTCATTCAAAAAAACTTATGCCAATTAATACTAAACATAATATTCCAAAGAAATTCTAATAACATTAACACAGTTTTATCACCCTTCAAAGAAGAATTTTGTTAGATATGAGTCAGTACCGAAGGCATTTGAACACAAGTTTACAAGAACAATATAAATATTGTATCATAAATTCCATATACTAAATCTGCTTTTCTGGAGGGTGGTATTTGAAGACAATAAGCCATTGAATTTTTTTTCTTTTGGCTGACCTCGATTTGATTATAGAATTGACAAAAAGCTGTAAACATTTATTATGATAATTTCTGCTGTTTGCATTTTAGTTGCTATCAAGTGCTAAGATAGCAGGGTAGACACTTCGCTATAAATACAAATCAAATTCCAAAACTAATAAACAAAGTCAGTGGGATATTGTCTAGAAAATGTAATCAAATAATACTCATTACAATCTCCCAAATTTTCCAAGAGGCTGAACAAATCATGTTAGGAAGGCGCAGTGCTCATTTACATTCCCTGCCCATATCTGGCTTTTCCCACGTGAATTCCTCTACCAAGTTCCCAGAGCCCCAGCTCCCTTTGGTTATCAGAGGTCATCTCCAAAAAGCAAGGCCATGTCACCCTCTTCCAGGTTTTTCCCCCTCATTTAAGCCTGGAGTTGGAGCACGGATTGCTGTGTGTACTCTCAGCATCACCTTGTCACTTGTGCTGGGTGTGACAGCATCTCAGGGACTTTCTAGAGCATTCCACACGAGGCACATACACTGCTTGGAAGTGGACACATATCAAAAATACCTCCTTTAAATGTGACATGTATGAAATAAACATCCCAATCAGCAAAATTAATTCAACTATCATTTTTTCTGCAAAGGTAACAGTTTCTGCCCCTTCCCAGGTTCTGGATAATTACTGTTGGTTATTTGACATTCTGTTGCTATGGGGTAGGAGTGCAAAGAGCTGTTCCCCACTTCAGTTCTGGAAATTGAGGCATACAGAGGGGGTTTTGCCAATTGTACCACTCACCAAAGGCACTGCTGGCAGCCCAGGCAGCATCCTCTTCCTAGCCTGAAAGGTTTTGCACCACAGCAGGAGGGAGTCTCTCCCAGCTCATTAACTCCAAAATGAAATTAAGGGCATCCTAATCCACAGGGTAAATCCTACATAGCCAAACACTCCTCTAAAATTTTGACACAAAATTTTGCACACAATAGCACTGAAATATTAAAGGAAACAATACACAGACAGCTTAGCTATTTTTTAACAAATCCTCGTCTGATTTATATCCTAAGGACAATAAAACATCAAAGACAATTCTAAAGTCAATCTGACAGTGTCGCCCTTGCTAAGGCAATCAGATATCCCTCCCTTTCTTTTTGAAAGGAAGTTAGGCTGGAAGAAAAGTGTACCTGCTTTCAAAGGGGAATGCCTCAGCCTCAGGCAGCACCCTCCTCTACACTCCTCACTTCTAATTCCAAGCTCTCCTGCTACCAGGGAGGCACTTTTGGGGAAGAAGAAATAAAAAAAAACCTCTGATGTGGTGTATTTTTCTTTTTTGTTTTTTTTTTTTTTTTTTTTTTTTTGGTTTTTTTTTAATACAGAATTAACAAGTGTTTCAAACTCTTCTTCCACCAGAGATTGCATTCGTACATATTCAGGAATTGGTCTAATTTACATTTCAGATCTTTAGTGTGTGAAGAACTTTTAATGATGGCTTAATTGGGTAAGCAGGGAATGTTGTGGATACGAGCAACTGTTATGGTATTAGGTAGGATAAAAAGCCATGTCATTCCTGCCTAGATCTACAAGCATTCCTGAATTTCCTGCTGAATGGGAAATTAAATGTGCTAAGTGAAGGAAAAGAAAAAAAATCTTTAATAATTTTCTCTTTTCCAAGAGATTTGTGTCAAAGGCTGTCTCGGACACACTGTAGTGTAGTTTTTTTTAAATGGTTTCCTCTTTCCATGTTAAGGGACATCATGTTTGACTTCAACCAGAAGAAAATATTTTTTTTAAATGATGACCAAAAAATACAGAGGGGAGAGACGCAAAAGCCCAGCCCTCTTTAAGAAAATTGTGATTTTGCTTTGTAACTGGTAATCTGTAAACTGCAAAGAACACATCAAACTCTTAAAGTAAACACTTTTAAAAGTTACATGCAGCTAAAAAAAGTTTTACTAAAATACAGTTGACATCTCAGTGGTATCTGAAATATAAATCAATATTTAAGTAAATCCTGAAATCCTGCACTTTTTATGTAACTGAGTAATAATTTTAATGACATTATAAAGCTTAAATTATTTTGGTGAAAGCTCATAAATATGGAAGTCTAAGCATCTTTTCATGGATGTGAAAAAACAGAAGAAAATACAAATACTCCATAATTTTAAATACAAGCTTAATTCTGTAGGGTCTAGTTAAGAGCTACACATTACCACACAACTACTTCTTTGTGATGAAATACCAAAATCAGACTGATATTTTTGCCCTGTTGTTTTGTCTCACAAAATCTCTAACTGAACCTATTTCCTTCCCTCCTAACACCTACTTTAATCTCCTGTATCTTCAACCCTCTTTCTATGCATTTGAAGTTATTCTTGTTCCTCAGCAAAATCTGGGGTCTAATTCAAGATGTTTGACGTAAGAATAGAGAAAAGATGCTTTTCTCCAGGGTGGTAATAAGTATTTTTTCTTTATGGCTTTCTTCCTATAGAGGGGAAAGCAATTGGTTTTACTGAATTTAGCCTTCACACATTTACTTCTTCATTTCAGATTTTCTGTAACCCTCTCTAAACCTGATCACAGTAATTAATTACCACATCCCATCCCCTGAAAGCACATGTTGGTCTGGCCAGGCAAGAGGTTTGGAGATTAGTGAGCTTTATTTAAATAAGCAACACAGCATTATCTGCTTACCAGGTGCCCTGTACAGTAAATTCACTGGATTAAAGCCACCTGACAGCAGATAAGGCAGCTGATCCTAGTGCTGCTCCTGTGCTTCAACTGCATTACTTAAGAATCGTCCAAATAAACTCCTTGTGTTAGGAGGAGTATCCTAAATTAATCCAAAGTAGGGAGATTGCATGTTTCAGGAGTATATTTATTAAATCAAAGCCCTGGGAACCTAGGGACAGACAAGACCGTGCCCACCTGGTTAGATTTCACCCTTCAAGCTGTGCCACGTGAAATAACAAAGCACTGCATCTCAAATACAGGGATTATTCTAATTCTGGGAACTGGTTTAAGATTTACATCCAGCTGTGCAGCTGTGGCTTCGTGCACAGCATGGCACACAGAGAAAATCAGTCAGTATTTTCCAATAACCTATCCTTCCTGAATAGAATCTAACTAATTAAGAGTCAATTTGATTCAATTACAGTGTCAAGCCAAGTTCCCAGAAGACAGAGATGAGGCTGATAAGGCCTTTTGAAAGCACAAAATCTAGACTGCAATTATGTTCTACAAGGCTCCTCTTCAAAGAGCTGAGCTTCCCAGAGGAGGTCTCAGCAAGGGGGTTTGGCTCTTGCAGGTGGCCCCAGCCCCACACAACATCCAGGTATTAAAGGTGTAGCTCTGCCACCACTATTAGCAACTCCAGATTACTTCAAATACCTGGAGTCACTAATTATCTGCAAGACATTATGGAACAACTACATTTTAATTTTTTTTCTCCTGACTGCTTTGAAGAGCAGCATTTCTTATTCAGTATTATTCTCTTAACAATGTGTGCTTCAGCACTGATTTACATCTCTGACTGGCTGTGTAAATTACATTGCACACAGAGGCTCAGGTGCCTCTAACACCCTGTTTTCCATTATTCTGAGTAGCCAGGCAATAAATGTGTTTTAATTGGAACCAGAGACAGATACTTGATATGACCCAGCAGTCCCTTTTACAGTGATACTGGGTGCCTGTGGTATGAATTTAGACCCAGGCTTCCCTGGAGTTTAGAGGTGAGCACGTGAGCTGCAGCTAAAATTAATATTTCCTTCTTCTGAACACTGAGATATTGAAGCAGAAAATAAATCTTATTCCATAACTCACCCCTGTGACCAGCACCCTCCCCAGCTAACAAAGGCTGGGGGAGAGACAATGTGGTACTCATTTATCGATGCTGCTCAAGATTGCAAACTTCATATTGTTGGATTCTGGTACTAGCAACTTTGCCAGCCCATCTTTCATTCATGAAGAGTTTAAGGAAAACCTGGTAAGTCTGGTAAGAGTCCTCAGTCTGACACATAGCTCCAATGACAGCTCAGCCAAAAATCCCCTCTTTTCTAAGGGTCAAGATCAAGAATCTCCCCATTATTTTCCAGGTTTTAACATTTTTAAATCTGTATTAAATATCTTTGTTCCCAAATGCTGCCAGTCAGGTGCAAGTCATGGGATTCCTGGGTGACCTCTGCAATAACATCCCAATCAACCTTCCTGAAATCTGCACATGTGACATGGGACAACTCCTTTCTCAGTAGTGAAGAATCACCCTATATTCAAGAAATAGCATTTTAAAGATTTGGGACTGCATAGTTCTCCAGACCAGCACAACAGTCTGCTGGGGACCCATCATATTGCTCCCCCTGTTATTAAGTTAATAACAAAATGCTTAAAGTGTAATCCTTTGGTATTATTTTATTAATACTATTAATATTATAAATAATTAATTATTTCTGCTGCACTATTAAAACTGCACTAAAATAACACAGAGGAGAATTGCTTCCTCCTTGTAGAGAACACAGTGGTTAATTTACATGCCAATAATCTTCCTCAACTGACAGACTGTTGGGTTCATACAGACACATATTATTAGTGGTATATTGCCTGCTAATAATTAAAAAAATATGTAAGTGGAAGTATAAATCATATTCTATGCTCATTGCTATCTACAGTCCTACTTTAGTGTTACTTGTGGTTTTCTACTCCTACTCTAAATGGTTTTGCACACCTGCTTGCAACTAAAATTAGATTGAAAACACTGAAATTTGACATGACAATGTCCAAAACTACAGCTAAATCTGTAAAACTGTATCTGATGATAGATAAGTGGAAGTCTAAAAACCCAGGCTAAAGGGATGGTGACCATTACCAAGGGCTAAAAATGCTCTTAAGTTCTCCGGCTTTGCACACTGAGCAGCAACAAATAAATGTGTAATTCAAAATTATCCTCACATTCCTGAGCTGCTCCTTTATCCTGGATTGCTTTTATTTTCTCAGTGTATCCCTAAAATAAGTATTTTTTTCCTTAAAAAATGCTGGAGAACTGACATAGCCTATTTTTTTTCCCCACACATTACAAACAGAAATCAGAAAAAAAAAAAAAAGCAGTATATACAGTTCTGTAAATATAACCTGAAAATTTGGTGGTGGAACAAATCAGATAAATTTAATTTCATTTTTCACATTTGCTCATTTACCCAATAAACAGAAATGGAACTCAAATTAGCTTATTAGAACCACTGAGCCAATATGTTCCTGTTCTGGAAATAGGCTGTATGTCTCACTTATGAAGAGTTATTAAATAGAAACCTTTCTCAAAAAATTCTCTTAACAGATTCCCTTCCCAAATATAACAAATGAACTCATAAATGGACACA
Organism: Parus major; assembly: GCF_001522545.3. Classification (NCBI taxonomy): domain Eukaryota; kingdom Metazoa; phylum Chordata; class Aves; order Passeriformes; family Paridae; genus Parus; species Parus major. The sequence continues at coordinate 12,262,315 of NC_031770.1, read as the reverse complement.
ATATTCATAATACCTGAAGACTTATTGTTGGTGTAGCCTCTATGCATTCTTTTAGCACATTTCAATTCCATTAGCACTCAGAGTGCCTTACAGCTGGCAGGATAGGGCAGGAAAATCACCTAACAATGGGAAAACTACACAAAATGTCATTCAGAATGTGGCATTATGTGAAAATGAGGTGGTGGACTCCGAGGTTACCTGACACAAAGCTTGGGGCATGGAATTTCATCCAACATCCACGTTGGAACAGGCCAAAATGCCTATACCCATTGCCTCTGTGCCCATTTTCAGCACCTTCAATGCCAACAGGAAAAAAGAAGTTATTCTCATAAAGAAAATGTAATTAAAGGATTCAGTGCACAACTCGATTTCTTTTTCACTAAATTTTTACTACAATAATCATTATTCTTTTTGCTTCTCCCCCCAGGCAAAATTAATTTGTCCTAAATGATCACACAGTGCTGGTTGCTGTGTTTGTGGTCTGGTCTGAAAATCAAACACACATCCCCTCCCTGGCTTCCACTGTGTTTCATGTCAAACAAATCCTTTGCAGCATTGATTAGAGACAGCACAAAATATTTCAGGCTCTGAGATGAAAATAAAGGTGTAGCCAGTGATTAGACAAAAGACAAGCACATTCCCCTCCCTTCAGGAGGCACAGCAGTAGAAATGACAGATAAACTTATCAGTACCTGAATTCTTACCCCCAGAATTAAGGCACTTTATTTGAAATACACTCACTATGACCACACACACTGAAATGTGGAAGTTACTGCAAATAAGAGGGAATCACTTGTGCAAAGCAGTCAGGATTAGCATTAAACTTACCATCTGATGGTGGTTAAGCACTTAAAACATGATTCTCTCTGTGTGTTCATAAGAAAATGCTGGTTTTCTTATTAATTAGAATTTCATCAGATGGGTCTAAAAGGTAATTTGAAGCTTTAGGAACTTTTTAGGCCTAGGAGTGGGATGTAATGGTCTATGTGGGGAGTAACAATTTAGGTGACACAGATCTTGCCAAGGCAAACTCCAGGTTAACAAGGGGGTTTAGTTCTGATTTACACCATAGGTGGTGAGCACAGAACCATAGAAGAGATTCCTTATTCACCTTTACCTTAAAGAGGGTGTGTAAAATGTTTTTGCTGGTGCATATCGAGATTTAAATCAATATATAAAAAACACCTGCAAGTTGTCAGGTCCCAAAAAGCAATCACTGAAAAGAAGGAGAAACCCTTAGAATCACAGAAACATTAAAGCTGGAGGGGACCTCTGAGATCATAGAGTCCAACACCAAACACCACCCTGCCAGTGCTGTGGTTTAATTGAGTGCCACATCCAGTCATTTATTGAACACTTCCAGCAATGGTGACTCCACTGCCTCCCTGGGCAGCCCATTCCAATGCCTGACAACTCTTTCCATGAGGAAATTCTTCCTGATGTTCAACCTGACCCTCCCCTGGTGCATCTTGAGGCTGTGTCCCCTTGTCCTGGTTGTCTGGAAGAAGGGGTCAGCCCACAACTGGCAACAATCTCCTTCCAAGGATTTATAGAGAGTGATAAGATCTGCCCTGAGCCTCCTTTTCTCCAGGTTAAACACCCCCAGCTCCCTCAGCTTCTCCTCATAGAGGAGGATCTTGCTCTCTAAATCCTTCACCAACTTTGCTGCTCTACTCTGGACACTCCAGTATCTCAACATCCTGTTAAAACAGTAGAAATCTAGCTGCAGTTTTGGTTTGGTGGGTTGCATTTCTGGAGTTTATATAAGCACATGTCTGGAAGAAATAAAAAAAAAAAAACAAAATCCTACCAATAAAGGTGCTTCTATTAGAAAAAAATTAAAATTCAAAGTACTGGCAGCCAAAGCAAGAGGCAGGGAATTCACCAGAAATAGTCTGTGAGGGAAGTTAAAAACCATCTGCTTGGAGTACGTCTTGTAACTCCAAGAAATCTCTAAGGTACCAAAGCAGGCTTAGGTTTCACTGCAAGATCAACAAAGAATTAAAACAAAATACAAGCGTATGCATAACTGTCCAGAAATCACCTGAAGTTAAGTGCTCCTGATGCAGCATTTCTCCTCCTTCAGGTTTGCTTCCAGGAGCATCTCCTGCTGACAGCAGGTGTTCTAGCAAAGCTGCTGACTCACAGGCTCTTGTCAAACACTTCTGAATCTGAGGACCAAATAAGAGGTGTGTGGGGGAAATGAAAATAAAAAGAAACCATGTCATTTTACCCAGTCCAAACATGTGCCTTGTATAACACAAGGAACATTAACAGCTGTGGATGGTTGACAGACTCCCCACCTCCCACATCTATTTGAGCTCTCATGGACCCACTAGGAGAGATTAAAAAGGCAAAATCTTGCAGCTGAGGCAAGAGATTGTTCCCATCTGATAAGACCTGTCCTAGACACTGCAGGCTTTCCCAGAGAGATCAATAAAAAGGTATCCCATGATATCATGAAATAAGATACTGCAAATTTCAATGTGCCCTGCACCCCTCAAGGAGACAAATTTGGGGTGAAGGAAGAAGTAAAACTGCTCCTACAGGTTCTCTCTCTTCACTTATTGTGGAGCTTCTACAGCAACTCCCTAAAGGGCCTAAATATATTCCATATATTCCACTTTGTTACTGAAAAGGCTGTTCAAGATTTCTGAAAACAAGGTTTTTAGGGTGAAAACACAGGTCTGTACAAAATCTCATGAAGTATTATTACACTGTGTTTTATTATACAGTAAATATTTTTATTCTTTTTGAGAATTGGATGAGGTGAACTGAAGCCAGTGGTCCCAAGAAATGAGCAGTATCACTTCAGAAAAATACCCAAGGTAAGCAACAACATCTCAGGAGACACCAGCAAGGGTGTAAATTGTCTCTGAGTGAGGATTTTGACAATCAAATCAGTCTGGATAAACAGAACCATACAGAATTTAGCACACCCTGTGAAGCAAAAACCTGCTGGGCCTGCTCATGTCTAAAGTTTAAGGTAATTTCAAGGTTGATCTTAATAAGAAAATATCAAGTATCCCTGGTTGGACACGACAGATTGTTGAGGGTAACCCAAAATGCTACTGTATTCCATATTTCTTTGGTCCAAAATTATTACTGTCTCTTTAAGACCCTGCAGGACATAGATGCATATATATCTTATATATGAAATATATTTATATAGATGACATGTGCATATAAATTATTTAAAATATAAATTTTTAAGTGGCACTTTCATAGTGCCACTTTACAAATTTTATTTAGTGTATATATATGCATGCATACAAATATATATATATGCATTTTCCAACAAGATGTGGCTTGAAGAAGAAAAGCTGGCAAATCTCAAACCAATCAGAAAGAGAAATGCTGTATGAGATCCCATTGCTTTGAGAACACAAAATACCTACATTCAGTAATCCAAGCTGGTTTGACAAATTTCCTGAATACAAAGAGCTGCTGCAGTTTCTCCAGTGCCTCTGGATTTCCCCATCAGAAACATAATTTTCAACTTATTTAAATTAATCCTCTGTCAACCCACACTCATGAACTAACCCTCCCCTTTACCCAGATGCTTGTGATGTAAGAGAACTGAATTAAGGGAATCTGATGACCAGACTGGCGAGCTGGAGGTGAAAACCCTCATTATACAAATAATGCCATGGCCCAAAAGGTCTTCCTCAGCATCTTCTGTACATCCTGAATGGAGGACCAGCAGCAGAATCTGTCTGGGGCTGTGTGGCACAAAGGTCAGGATGTCTGTGCTCTTCTCACTCCTCCTGTACCAAGGAGTCACCAGTCCCCCTGATTTTTGGCCTCCATAGGAAGCATCCTGTAGCAGTCCCAAAGTAAGGCTGTGGTTTGGTATAAAACAGACTTAACAGGAGCAGCAGAGAGGGGACAGTGGATGAACCTCAGAGCTCAGACATCACACTTCAGAGATGTACAGTTACTGGAAATGGCTGGAAAATATTGTGTTACACCAATGTAGCAGGCCAGGAAGATGCAAACAAATGATGCCCCAAATTCCTATCTCATGTACATTTAAAGGAGGAGATGACCAGCCTACAGGCTCCACTTCAGAGCTCTTCAGATTACAGGTCAATGTGTTTTATACTTTATTTACAACAGCATGACAACACCATTCTGGTGCATTTAATTAATCTCCTATGGCATTTGCACTTGGTAATGCTGGGCATGCTGCCATCAGTGTGCAAACATCCAGTTCATACATGAGGCATCTTTTCCTCCACTTGGTTTGCTCCAAGAGAAAAAACTCACAGATACAACTCAAGCTTCCAGCAGTTCCTCTTCTCCCTTACTCCCCATTTCCCCACTGGGACTTCAAGGGATTTATGCCTGCACAGGCAAACAGGTTTTTTTCCTTCTCAGTGTCTTTTTTAACATCCTTCTAAACATTTCCAAAACCAAAACAAAGCCCACTTTGCAAGCTGTGCTGGAAATGGGTCTTATGCAGGAGGCCCAGGGGGATGAGACCACTTTTGAACATGGGGATACAATGGACAGAGGAGCAGGAGCTGATCAGCTTGATGATGGGGAAAGAAGGGTGATGGAAGGCAAGATAAAATGTGCTCAAAAGCAGCACATCTGGCACTTTCCTTAGGAGGTACAAGGCAGAAACAGGAATTAAGTGTATTCTGTGCTTATCTTTACAAACATGTATTTCAGGTAGGAAATAATTGGGAAAAAAATTGTGACTGACCTGGCACTGATATGCAAAAAGTCTTTTTGCCTTGTCTGGTGCAGACTGTAGGATCACCAACACTGATATCCACATCAGGAGCAGCACAGCTTCCCCCAGCCTGAGATCCTATTCACCCTGAGAGATTCCTGGAGCTGGCACAGATAAAAATCCAAGTGAAAACACATCAACACAGAGCACAGTTCGAACACCAAAGCAGACAACAGCAAACAAGATTTGAAGTTAAGGGGTTGTAGCCAAAACTTCTGGGCTAATTTGAAATTCTTTTTCCTATATATATAGGAAATACATACATATATATATATATATATATATATATATGTGTAATTGTCAGTACTTTTATCCTTGCTCAAGAATGCACTATGCTGCTCTTCAAAATGGTTTTCTTATCAGCACGTGGCTGCATATGACTCCATGGACTTCTCAACAAGATCTCCTATTAGTGAGAGACATTACTCTGAATCTAAATACTCTGATCAATTTTATTTATAGATTTTAATCCATAATACATTATATTTCACTGTAATTATTTGCAGGAACATTCTGGCTAGCTCAGTATACATCACCACTGGAGCATAATGGAAAAAATACAATTTGTCCTACCATCAGAAGTATTTCTAATCAGTTTTATAGAAGAACAACACAGATTACCCCAAAACACAGGTGGGGAAATGGAAATTTATTCATAAAATGTTTTGTTAGATGTGTTAAAAATATATATATGTTAAAGTAACTGGAATAAAAGAGTTTCTCACCTCCCTCTTCTCCCCTGAAACACAGAGCACAGCTTTGCAGCAGGCAAACATGCAACAACTTCATGGCTGCAGTGGATACTTCAACTTATGGAGCCCACTGGCTACGTTCCAATAAATTTCCTAAAACTTAAAGCTTTGATTGTTATTCCTTCCAATCCATAAGAAAAATCTCCCTTGCTCTACCCTCCTGCCCATTTCATCAAGACCTCACTATGTATTAGCATACCATGAACTATTCTAGCAGGTTCAGGGGGGTTTGTTCAGATTTCTTTTCTAAGGACAGTTATCAACCTCTTGGAAATTTTCCATGCTGGCCAGGAGTTCCGTGGCTGGGCACCACAGGGTTGTTGCCCATGCTGTTCCACTTCCTAAAGCACACCAGGGAATGCTGCCTGGCTGATTGCTGTTTGTGCCTGCTCCAGGGACAGCAAACCTCAGCACTGTGAGACCAAGACACAATAACCAACTCTCCATAGGGAGAAATATTCCAGCTGACTGCCCTTTTGAAGCACTCCCCTGAAACGATAGCTTTTAGAATGTGAACGTATTTTAGGATTGACAACAACTGTGTTTGCTCTTTACATTCCTGTCTTGTGTCCCCCTAACCCCATACAAAGAAAAGCAGTTTGAGAATGTTTGGAGTTATCAAGAGATACAAATAAAATTCCATTGTACAACAGTGTCTGGCTTCTGGGGAGTGAAACCACCCCAAAGAAACAAACTCATGACAGAAAGAAAGACGTATTCATATTCTGATTCAAACTGCACAAGCAAAGGCAACTTCCTCCCCTAAAAGAGATCTTGTAGACACAAATGTGAGTAGGACCGCACCCTAGTGTGATTCAAAAGGCACCCACTTATTTCCACAGGCAGATATTTGTCAGTCCTAAGGAGAGATTTGTAAGCATTGGACTCATCTCAGCAAATCCACCTCCTGTCTTGACACCCAGAACACATCTATTGGTGCTGCCAAAATTGCAGTCGTGTAACTTGACAGAAATGCTCTGAAACAAAGACAGCTCAGAGCCTGAGGCTTCCAAAAGACAGCACAGTCAATGCTGGTGCCACCACAGGGCTGTGTGAGCTGTGGTAACAAAGGGCTGCAGCTTCTCTGCAGGGCTCAGGGGTTTGCACAAATGTAATGAAGATCACTGGGTTAATATGCAGAAAAAAATTATTATATTGCAGTTTTTGAACTCTGGAGAATTCAAATTCTTATACCAAAGACGCTCTGAAGAAACAGCAGTGTCAATTATCACTAAAATGATAACTTTTCTTTAAGGAAGGAGACTTTTATGAAAACCACTTTAAGCCACTGTAATGGTTTTCAATTTCTTAGGTTCTGCTGACACCAGGTGGCACAAAGGAAAATAGTCTCAAAGCAATAAACATCTCTGGTCCTGCTTCAGCAGCCAATCACACCTCACCCTCTCTGAGTCAAAATTGGCCATTTCTATTACTACAAAACCAATACACTCAAAGTTTTAGAAGAGATGCCATGGAAGGCTTTTACAGGTTAATAACATCTGCCACACAAACTGTTCACCCCCAAGTACTCCAGCCTTTTACATACAGTTGTGTAAGTGCAGAAGGATTAGAAAAAGGACATAAATATGTTCCATCGAGCCATAGTGAGTCCCAGGAAAAAAGGTCACCATCATTCCTCATCTGGCACTGGTCAACATCCCCCAGATAACCTAAACACAAGAGGAAAAAACACTTTTGCATGAATAGTAAAGTACTCTCTTACACAGTGTATATCTCCTCTCCTTAAGTCACAACTGAGGCCCATTCCCCATCCAAACCAATGTATTAAAACAATAATTTTTTCCACATGGAAATACAAGGAGCAGCTCTAAAATATTGTGGCTATTAGGGTAAGTTCACAAAAGACAAAAACATATTCAGATGTTAGTACTAAACTGCTTATTAAATCAGGAGCTCTCAGAAAGGAGAGGAGCAAGTCCAAGATCAGCCACAGCTCAGCATTTCCATGGTTTATTTCCAAAGACCATTGTTAAAAATCCCTTAAGTCACAGCCTGGCTCCTCATCCCTTTGAAAGAGCTCAGCTTTGAGCCATTTGTGCCAGGGTGAACAGGAGGCCAGTTCTCATAGGAAGGACTGGGAATTAACTGAGAAGACAGGGTGCTTTCCTCCTAAGGCATTGGGAATAGAATGACTTGCAATAAAACTGAGGTTGGTATGAGAATGAATGTGTACTCCAGAACACAGAAAGGTGACCAGGCTCCATCGTATTTTCACAGCACCTGCTGTGATTCCTGCCAGGGCCCTGCCATCTCACTTCCACTGAAAGCCAGATACATGCAAAGAGTTTAGGAATCTTTTTAAGGTTTCACCAAAGCTTTGCTGTCTGCATAGTCAATAGTCACTGCAGCTGAGCTGATACAGAACCATTTCTAAACACTCAGGTGAAAAATAGACCAAAAATGGGCATTTCTGAGAACATTGTGGGACTGCTCAGGACATACTGGCAGCCAGAGAAGACTGAAGAAGGCAGACACTTCACACCAGCTGAAAACCTTCTTGAGGAGGTCTGTCTGCCCTTTGCTGGGCAGGTACTGAAAGGAAGAAAACTCCACTAGTCAGAGTGGGGGTGCTCCATGAATGAGCAGCTCTGTAAATCAGAACATTTTTAATTAATTTCCCCCACTAGCTTCTAAACTATGAGCTTAGCAACTGCATACTTACATCAAATAGTCATGTTATTTTGACTTCAGTTACTGTTTTTACACCCCAAAATAAATTACTCTGATCATTTTTCCAAACATCTTTGTAGAACCATCATGTATTCTGACTGTTCCATTCTTAGAACCCTATTTTTCAAACTATCATAGCCCCTACAGCCAGCATCTGAATGGAGATGTTGGAAAAACACCTGCAGAAGTTCTTTAGTGTTATAATAATTGTATTTTCTGGCTTTTAGAAGTCCACAACAATTAGCAGCACATTTTCACTGGAGGTGTCTTCTGCTGAGAAAACATTTTCTCCTAAGAAATATCAAGCAGAGGAACAAGAAACAGGATTCATGTGTCCTGGTTTTTGCTTGCAGCTCTCTACAAGCAGAAAAATCCATGGGATAAATACCTAATTTCAAAGCAATGTAACTGCACTTGGAAAAGTGGCCTTGCCCAAGATTTGCTGCTAGAGAAAGGCAGTAACTTTTGTTAAAGTAAACAATACTTTTAAATTTAGTGGGCTTGGCTGGTTGGTGGTTTTTTTTAAACTAATTGTGATGCTTAAAAATACTCTGGGCACAGGATAACAGGAAGCAACTGTCCCAAACACACAGCTTTTCCTTATATTGCATATAATGGTCAGATGGGAAATTATGTCCTTCTTAAAGGCAAGATTAAGGGTAACACTTCCACCCATCCTGCCCACTCACCATTCTTGCTCAAATGCGAGGTGTAGCTTGCCAAATTTTTACTTATGCTTCATGGTTTTTAAAAGTCATGTCAGGGTGCAGTTCTAACTCTCCTATCTTGGTTTCACTGCTATTTTACAATACAAGCAGCCTAAAAGAAAAAAAAAACAAAACAAAACAAAAAACACACACACAACTGAAAAACCAAAGAGTTACACATGTAACTGAGATGTGCATTTGGATTAACAACTCTCACCAGTGAGTTATCCCTACAATCAGGGAGAGCTGTGCATCCTGGCTCTGCTAGCAGTCACAACAGCTGCCCAGGCCAGACTGGAAGGGCAAAGCAGACCTGGGGAACAGCAAATATAAAAGTTGTCATCGTCTCTGAAAGAAGTTAAAGTGTAACAGCCTGCAGTGTTTCATTTCCTTGGCAGTTTTGCAGCTTTCTCTAAGATCTTGCTGTTGGCTGGCAGCTTCCAAATGCTCTTCTGCCTCCCATGGATCTGACAGAAATGTCAGCAGCCCTGGATGCAGTAGGCGGAGCAGCTGTGTGGCATTTTGATAGCCACCACAAAACAAGTGACTAAGACGTGTTAGAAACAGCAAAGATTCCAGGTCAGCAGCCTGACTTCCAACCTTCCACAGGAAAGGTGGATGAGTTGAAGCAATAGGCGTTTCTTGGCCTACAACTTTAGCTCTGTGTTCCCCCACCCGCTTTCTTACACCCAGGAGTGACTCAGGGAATGCAAAACACAAACACCAACAGGCACTCAGCTGGCATCATTTGTTTAATAAAGTCTTTTCTGGTTTTAAAAAAGTTTACAAGACAGATGTGTTCCACATGATAAACAACTAGATCATCCCTTGTAATAACTTAATCCATGCAGAAAGACTGGGCTGCCTGACCTGATGTCAGGCAGCAGCTAACAATTTACCAAAATATGCACAGGTCTGCACACTGCAATGGAAACAGGTAGCACATGACACCACGGAGTGAGAATCAATACACAAGCCTGCTCAGAGAATTTTCAGAATTCAAGTGTAAGTTTAAGGAAAAACCCTGATTTATTCTTTAAATGGAGCTTATGCACTGAGAGTGAAATGTTCTGCTACAATCTGCCTACAGTCACCCTTTACTCAGCAGTCGTGTGAGAACGCATACAAAGAAATGTCACAAGTCCTTTTCACTACTGACACTACACATTAACAACTGAATCTGATAGCATTGCTTTGGTTGGCTCAATACAGAATGATAGGTGTCTAATGTCTCAGCTCTGCTTTCCCGTTTTCCATCCTTTTCCAAAGTTGTTGAAGAGTGTTGTTGAGGCGGGTGTTGGGTCTTTCTTCAAGAATTCAGTGTAGCTTTTGTGTAAGAAACTGTGGAAAGCAAACAAACAGGAACATTACTGTAGGTAGAGCAGAAATACAGCAGGATTCCTTCAAATTCCATAGAGAAAAGAATATTTACTTATTGTCACAGCATGAAAACTAATGCCAGGTTATCTGTATACCACATTTTAGAGATGTTCAGCTCCTTAGAAATCCAAATGTTATTGGAAAGATTGGACTGACCAAAGCACTCCAGAAGGCCTGCAAACCCTCTAAAATATTCTTATTTCAACACACAACCCAGAAACAGTGGGGAGGAAACCTTGTATAGAACACAAATAATCATCACTCAATGTCTCACTACCTGGGAAATTCATGGATTTAAAAAAGAAAAAAAGAAGAAAGTAACTTTGTGAGGAATGAACAATGCTGAATTGTATAAACCACAGCTAGACTAAGCTCTAGGGACAGGAAAATGAGAGAAAGCTTAAACCTTAACTTTGCAAAGCTGTTCATAATTAAACTGCACAGCCAGCTCAGGGCTTCAGTGTGCATATGAGGATAATAACACTTTCTTGAGAGCCTGGAAACATTTGAAAAGTCAAAATCAGCAATTTGGTTTTTCAAGGCAGGAAGGGCGAGGGAAGGTAATAAAAGCTGTGTCCTGAAGGCTTAAAGCTGACTGGAAGAGTATGATAAACACATATCTACATAGGCAGATAATCCATGACAAAGGATTCAGGTCTATATTCAGTCTAATTCCATTCACTGATGTGTAGGCATGTCCTGTAGGTCGAGTGCCTGAAGGGAGAGAAGATCTGCTGCTGCTGAGGTAAGTTTGGCTCTCAATGCCTGTCCTAATGTCCTTATTAGATGGTGGAGGTGTGTGGGGCAGACTGTTACTAATTCATCCTGGGAAAGAACAAACTGAGGAGGGGCAGGTAAGAACCATGAAAGGAAGCTGCAGTTCTGCCCTGTCTGCAGCTTCTGAGCTGTTTTCCACCGCCACTGCTGGGGACTGTGCTGTATTTGGGCTGTGCCAGAGTGAGCTCCCAGCTCACTGGGACAGACAGAAATACAACCCTGTGTCTCTGTGTATCTGAAGAACACAAGGCAGGATTCTGAGTTACATCCCTGCTGTATTATCAGATCAAACTTTCAGATTTCCTGAGTCAACATGGGAACAGTCATGACTGGGCCAGACCCACAACTCCAGCCAGGCACACAGCTGGGAAGAGGTTTTTACCCACCCCAAAATTCTGCAGATAGGAGCAGAAGGCTGTAAAATTTGTGAAACCAGCAAGATCATAAAATTCCACCTTCCAGCACTTCTAATGCCACTCT